>NC_064643.1:586135933-586438963 GCF_023864345.2 Schistocerca serialis cubense
GCGCATGTTCAATGCATGTGCGAACATTACGGAAGGCTGTTGAGAGGAATGTCGTTACACGTATTGCCAAATGCACTGAGGTTGACAGACAACATTTTGAGCATTTATTTCATTAATGTGGTATTTACAGGTAATCACGCTGTAACAGCATGCGTTCTCGGAAATGATAAGTTCACAAAGGTAGATGTATCACATTGGAACAACCGAAATAAAATGTTCAAACTTACCTATGTTCTGTGTTTTAATTTAAAAAACCTACCTGTTACCAGCTGTTCGTCTAAAATTGTGAACCATATGTTTGTGACTATTACAGCGACATCTATCACAAAGCGAAAAAAGTTGTGCAACTAAAGCATTCATATTTCTTTATGTAGTACACGAATCTGTAATAAAAAATGGGAGTCCCTATTTTAAAAAATGCAGTTGATATCTGTTTTACCTATGGCAGCGCCATCTAGCGGGCCAACCATACCGCGATCTATTTTCCCCTTTCAAGCTACGCAAGTTTCGTTCTTTGTAGTTTTTTCGTTTGAGTTTATTTCGTGAGATATTTGGCCCGGTCACGATTAATGGATCAGGGAGATTCAGTCGCCACTTCCGTTGTCATTTTTTGCAACCCACAATGCTATATTAGACCTCGATAAACTACGCACGACATTTTCATGTTCTTTCGCTCGCTACGCACAAACTGTCAGTCGTACAGAAAAAAATAAAGAGTACGTTTTGCAGGAAATTTGTTTTACTAAAATCTTACACAGGGATATGTCTTCATTAGATGCGTTAGGTTTTCGAGTTGTTCAAGAAAAAAGTATAAAAATGACGTTCAGATGTACCGCGACTTCCGCACTCAGCAACCACTGGTCAGAATTTCTAGTATGTTGTTCATGGGACTCCTTCCTACCACTATACAAATATTTACGATTACACGAATTATTTCCCAAGTTCCGACATTTTTTGCTTTACTACGCTACACGCGCAGTCGAGCACTTAAAAATTATAAAACTGATGTTTATGTAAATTTTACCTGACATTTTTATGAATTTTTACTAGCATAAAATAAACAATTACATCGTGTTCGTCAGGCCATCTGACAACGAAACTACTGTCATGTAAGGCTTAAGTTATGATCGAATTGTCAGCCTAATTAGTTTTAGCGTAACGTTGACAAAATTTGTTTTTCGTTCATGGCCCTCATGGACACGTGTAAATAAATAATGTTATCGATGTAGGAGGCTATGCTGGTGGCGTAATAGCCTAATCAATAAAGACTAATAAAGGTCCAATATCGGGAACATTTCTTCTAGTAGGAAATTTTTGTACAGTGTTAGGAGGGAGTGCCGAGAACAACATATAAATTGTAATGATTGATGACGCATGAGTGTGGGGTGGAGGTGCGTATGCAGATTATTTCTGTACGATTCTCTTTTCTTTTGTTTTCTGAATAACTCGAAAACTGTGGCCACCAGCGAAAACGCATCCCAGTAAAAAATTTAACTGCATTACATTTCCTACCAAAATGTCCTACTAAGTTTTTCTGTAGGGCCTATAATTACTGTGTAGCGAGAGAGAGAATATGATAATGTCGTGTTTGGTCTATGCAGGCCATCTGTAACTTTGCTGGTTGTATAAAACAACAGCAGTAGGAACAGCTGAATCACAAGGACAACGAATGAAAATATAAAGAAAGTGAAGGATTCTTTCTCATGAAACATAAAAGTAATGTACAAAAGTACGTAGAATGGAGCAGATGTTATGGAGAATATGAACAATGACAAACTAGATGATTACTTCAAATCAGTTATAAGTACCATTCACGCCCAGCTGAAATGGTGTGAACACACAAACATATTTGCGAACAGAATGTCACCTTCATGTTATGTCCTTAGCGTCCTTTCATCACTGTGTAACAACCATTGTCTCTTAGATACATACCATTCATACCTACAGTTCATTATTAGCTAAATAAAATGTAAATGTCGTGTGACTAGAGCCTCCCGTCGGGTAGGCCGTTCGCCGGGTGCAAGTCTTTCGATTTGGCGCCACTTCGGCGACTTGCGCGTCGATGGGGATGAAATGATGATGATGACAACACCCAGTCCCTGAGCGGAGAAAATCTCCCACCCATCCGGGAATCGAGCCCGGGCCCATAGGACTGACATTCTGTCGCACTGACCACTCAGCTACCGGGGGAGAACATTATTAGCTATGGAATTCTGTTCTTCGTGGCAAATACACAAAAAATGTGAACAAAGTTTTTGAAGTACAGAAAAGGGCAATAAGGATATTAACTAAATACAATCACTGGTCTCGATGTAAAGATCAGTTTAAAATGTTGGACGCTTTTAAGTGCGCCATATGAGCACGTTTACCAATCAATTACTCACATGAAAATAATGTTGATAATTATTGCACAAACAGATTTCGATGACCATGGAGGAAGATATGAACTAAACTCACATTTAGCAAGATAGAATGAACATAACCCTCAGTGCATCATTTTCTGTTACAGATTAAAATTGTATAAGGCATTTAAAAGGTGCCTTCTAGGGAATATAAACTACAGAAAAGAGTTGTATAGGGGACTTAGAAGATAAAATTTTGATGGCGGCCGGGGTGGCCGAGCGGTTCTAGGCGCTTCTGTCTGGAATCGCGTGACCGCTGCGGTCGCAGGTTCGAATCCTGCCTCGGGCATGGACGTGTGTCATGTCCTTAGGTATTCAGGTTTAAGTAGTTCTAACTTCTAGGGGACTGATGACCTTAGATGCAAAGTCCCATAGTGCTCAGAGCCATTTGAACCATTTTTTGATAAAATTTTGATAAGGAACCGATTTCCGGAAATGCGCTTTTTGGGAAAAATTTAAGTTTGGAGAGTGGATAATTTTCAGTTCTGCCATTTCACGGTACGTGTACAGCAAAGATTATGAGCCCTGACTTGTGTACCGTACAGTAGCCCATAACGTCGACTCGTCACCGGGTTCTCTTTTTCTTGACAAAAGCGGTCCTCTTTTAAAGTCGAGAGCGCCACAGTCAACCCTTCTACTTGTGAACACAGCAGCTTCTCGCTGCCGTTGTTGCGGTCCGATTAAAATGGTATGTGATGTCGTAATAACAACAGGGACTGACGATAGCAAAATATTGTGAATTTGTTTGCGCACCATGAATGTAAGATTTGAAAGTGATGTGGTCTCCAAACTTATTTTATACCCAGACAGCTCGTTTCAAGTCATGAGTTCCTTATTGGACTGTTGATTTTTTTAAAATATCGGTAACCTGTGTAACGATATTTAAAAAATATCCCAATCGGCGGTCGATACATCGAAGAAAGGTATCGGCATATCGACCGAAAAAGTATCGACGTATCAGCATATAAAAATATCGGCTGCACATTGTAAACATACTGTCGGTTTTAGAGCTATATAAGTATTGATTTATTATTAGATATTCTGTACATCAACAAGGTATCAGCCTACTTATCCTCCTCAGAGCAATAAGTGAAAGGAAAACGATGCACGTTGATGCTTGGTGTAACCACTTTGCTAACGATGGTAACTACATGTAAATGTCATAATAAATTGTAAATTTGTGGTAACATCTTATGGGACCAAACTGCTTAGGTCATCGGTCCCTAAGTTTACACACTACTTAATCTAACTTAAACAATGGACAACACACACACTCATGCCCGAAGGCGGACCCGAACCCCCGACAGGGGAAGCCGCGCGGACCGTGACAAGATGCCTAAGACCGCGCGGGTACACCGTGAGGCTAAGTGGCATAGTGAAAGAAATGTGATGGGTCCGTCATTGGGTTTCGTCACATGTCGGATCTGTCGGTAGCGCCCAGCTGGTGTGCTGTTTCTTCACATTCGAAATCTTTCAATTCTACAGACACAGCCACGCCCCGTACCGACTCCCTCCACCAAGCCCAGCACAATCGGACTTCATCGATGTGTCATCTGTACTTGCTTCACACAGTCAGAGAGAAAGACCGGACGTGATGGAAGCCCAAAAACTGGCAAGACTCCTTCACGCAGTGGGGGTAAAATTATGTTCTACAGCAATTTCAAAAGAACCATTACAAATATTAACCGAAAATTACGAAAAACATAATATATAGGAAGACTATCTGCACTCGCTAGTGCGTTTCGATATAGATATATCGGGGGAAAGATGCAGCCGGTGTATATCGATAATTTCTGGACGTAACATCGATAAATCGGCATTTTAACAACAGCCCTAGATTCCTACCGAAACTTAATGTTAAGTCCCCTATACCAAGGCTAAAAGCGTTAACTGGAATTGTGAGGCACCGTGTATAGAGTACGCAAAGGATAAATAACAGTTAAGTAAAGATATGCAATTAAAACTTGTCGATAATGCACAATGGACGTGAATGGATGAAGGTGATCAGACAGGATGCTTACGTACGTGTCGCCTGTCAGAGTCGTATCTAGATGTATCAGGGGTCCCATATCGCTCCAAATGCACACGCCCTACACCATTACAGAGCCTCCACCAGCTTGAGCAGTCCCCTGCTGACAAACAGGGTTCATGGCTTTATGAGATTGCATCTGTATGCGTACACGACCATCCGCTCACTACTATTTGAAACGAGACTCGTCCGACCAGGCAACATGTTTCCAGTCATCAAAAGTCCAATGTCGGTGTTGATGGTCCCTGACGGGGCGTAAGGTTTTTTGTCGTGCAGTCATCAAAGGCACACGAGTGGGCCATCGGCTCCGAAACCTCATATCGATGATGTATCGTTGAATGGTTCGCACGCTGACACACGTTGAACGATTCTCTGCAGTCGTCGTTGGTCCCGTTCTTGCAATACCTTTTTCCGGCCGCATCTATGTCGGAGATTTGATATTTTACCGGATTCTTAATATTCACGGTACGGTCGTGAAATGGACATACGGGAAAATACCCATTTCAGCTCTGAGTCAGCGATCCTGTGTCCTATCGCTTGTGCGCCGATCATAACACTAGCTTAAGTGTTGGTAACCCGCCATTGTAGCAACTGTAACCGATCTAATTACGGTGCCTGATACTTATTGTCTTATACAGACGTTCCCGACTACAGCGCTGTATTTTGCGTGTTTACATATATCTGTATTTGAATACAGATGTCTGTAACAGTTTCTTTGGCGGTTTTGTGTGTATCACACATACGTACATCATGAAAATATCTTCTCCAAATTGAAGTTAGTTCTCACAAGCTCTGAGAATTGGTATATCATTCGCTACAAAAGGTTTTTAGAAATGAGCAGTGCCAATTATCCCACTGACTTATTAGTTCCTGGTTTGATAAAATTAAATATCGTTCGTCCTTCGTCATTTTAAAAATAAAAGTGTTCGAAAGAAAATTTATTTTCATTGTAAAGTTCACTTAAGCTTTAACGTTGATGGTGATGGCGGAGGGGGGGAGGGGAGGGGGTAGGGTAGCTAATAAATGATTGACCTCAAGGGTGACAGTCTCAAAAAGTTTGGAAAGCGCTGTGGTAGGATAGGACCACACGAGAAACTATGGGGAAGGAAATTAGGCTTGTCTTTTTAAAAGGACCAATTCTAGCAAGTACCTGAAACGGCTTAGGGGAGACATGTAATACGTAAATGTGGATGGTTGGACAAGGATTTGAACCTCAGTCCGCTGCAGTTTGAGTGCAGTGTCTTATCAACACGCTCTCTCGTATGGTGGATTCTGGATTACATTAACCAGCTTGGGTGACAAACTCAATCCAAGTTAATGAATCCTGTCCATATGTTTCCTGCAGGGATGTGAGGGTGGGTGAGGGGGGGAGGAAGGGGGCTCATTTAACCACCAGCTTCTGGAATCTGGAACACACAGATTTGTTCAGTACAGGGTTCTCATACACTTCTAGAAGCAATTTCGAGTGTTTCCGTTCCACCTGTCGCTTAGTTAATTGTACCTTTACGTGAATAATCATAGTGAGTCAACAGTATAGTTTAGTGATTGCATTCCATGGCAGTTCTAGAGTTTTGTCCTCCGCTCACTCTATGCTGGATAATTAAGATTGCTGAGAGCGTAATACGAATGTGGTCATCACGAGTTCACATCACACTAACAAAGAGAATACTTCTCGCTGGACAACAGATCTCATACGTAAGATTTGGTAGTTTTTATCCCGCCTGCCGGACTGTTTGCGCCATTGTTTTGTCAGAGCTGAGGCGGGGAATCCCACGCGCGGATATCCGAGCCGCGTCCCACGGTTCCGCCATTATCTACTTGTGCAGATTAGACGCCCACTCCACCCCCTGGCGGACGCGTGAGTAGTTTGCTCAGCTGGCTGGCAGTTCCCTCTCCCCTGCACTCGCTACTGCCCGCCTTTCAAAGACTTGAGGCCCACGCGCTGAGGCTACGTAGTCGCTGTCCCACTTAGGAGGAGCTCTTCACTAGAGTGAGGGTTGGGTGTCGTGAAAACCTATCGCGACTGCTGGAAAACGCTTCACCGTTCGTTCAGACATTTATTTTTACCTCTTTGTCTTGTCGCGAGTCACCACGCTACCCGTGAACCGTGCCACATTTTGCAACACATACATTTGATGGAAGAAGTTGAAAAATTAATGCCTCGAGTTGTTAAGTTGTATAAATGGGTGCAACTAGCTAATTCAGTGACTGCAGAAATTAAATATGAAATGTGCAGAATGTTCCTAGACGGGACGTGTGACGCATTAAAACGGATAATGGCACAGTTAACAGATCTGGAAGTGGTCGAAATACGGCTCAATAACCGGTGCACCAACTACTCCTGCTATAAAACTTGTGAGTGTTTGACACTCGTTACCGCATTCGTAACTTTTACACCTTTAAAAATAGAGCTCGGTCACTGCACACAACGGAGACCCATCACAATGAAGCACACATCCTGGAAATGCTGCTGTTTATATTTTCTATTTAAGGGTTGCCTAAACATAGGGAAGTTGTAGGACAATGGGGATCAAAAACTGCAAGTGAAATCGAGAACAGAAAACCTTTATTTCATCTGATAAAGTGAACAACTGATAATGAATAATACAGAGTAGTGAGAAATCACGAAGGCAGTCCCACAGGGTTCAATTTTGTGTCCACTCCTATTCCTTACGTATGTGAGTAATCTTCTACTAAACAGTCTACAAGCACAGCTGGTACTTTTCGAAGTCCTTACTAGTGTTATAAAACCCTCTTAGAGTGAAAGGAACAGAAGAAATTGTAAACGATTTTTTGAAAGAATCATGCAGTAGGTGTCTGAAAATGGAATCAACCTAACCTTTGAAAAAAAAATAAAACACTATAGCCGTTCTGCACAAAAGAGTCATATCATCAACAAATGAAGCACGTGAGCTGTAGTCAGTAAATAGCGTAGAATGGTCCAAATCTTTGAGTGTAAGTATTGAAAGAAACTTGAACGGGAAGAAGCATACTATTGAGCTTCTTGAACAGTTAAGTTCAGCTACTTCCGCTCTTCGTTTAATTGCTAATCTTGGAAACAAATTAATCGATCTTCTGACATATTCTTCACATTTTCACTCAATAACGTCTTATAGAATCATTTTCTGGACTAACTCATCATTCAGAAAGAAAGTACTGATTACACAAAAGCGAATCATAAGAATTATATGTGGCGTTCTATCAGGCACGTTGAGCACGTATCTCTTGAACGAGCTGTGCATTTCAACTGCGCCCTCACGATACATATATTTACAATTGAAATTCGTCGTAAATAATCCATCACAATATGAGAAAGACAGTGATATTCATACCTACAACACTAGATGAAGAGCTGTCAGTGGCTCAGAAAGGAGCTCAATATGCAGTAACAAATATCTGTGATCACTTCGCCTACAACAGGAAATTTATGACATGTAGTAAAGCAAGTTTTAAATCTAATTTAAAATCATTTCCCTTCGATAGTTCCTTCCATCGCGTTCATGATTTTCTTCTTAACGCTGGTGGCCAGTAAAAGCAAAAGGTGTAGTGGCATCAACAGGACTCAGAAAATAACGTTTTCTCTACTACATATACTGTAAACTCACTCGTTCTAGATCATTTTGATGAAACTATCACAATTCTGTGCTCAAAACGCTACATTCTTAAAAATTATAGTCTACGTTTGAACCTTGTGACTTCTCTTGGCCCAGCTCCCTTTAGTATCATTGAGGTTATTCTGTGATGTATTACCAGATGTCCGAACGTCCTGCCCCTTCTCCTTGTCAGTGTTTCCCATATATTCCTTTCCTCGCCGATTCTCCGGAGAACCACATCACACTTATAGTTTTAAACTTGACTACGTCGTTAGCGACCGTTACAAAGTAAAATTAAAGCAATTACAGGCCTCGGTCGCGAAAATGAAGTCTTTTTGGCCTAGGTTCAAAAAATGTCTCTGAGCACTATTGGACTTAACACCTGACGTCATCAGTCCCCTAGACCTTAGAACTACCTAAACCTAAGTAACCTAAGGACATCACACACATCCATGCCCGAGGCAGGATTCGAACTTGCGACCGCAGCGGTCGCGTGGTTCCTGACTGAAGCGCTTAGAACCGCTCGGCCACTTCGGCCGGCTTTTGGCCTAGGTTTCGACCACTTCTAAGAGCGCCTTCATCAGAGATAAAACATTTAAAGCTGGCATGTCACGCATAAAATAAATATGAAACTATAACGTTTTAGTCACAAAAAAACTGAAGTACATGGCTTACCTTCTATTTCAATAATCTGTGACTAAAGCGTTATCGTTTCATATTTATTTTATACGTGACACTCCAATTTTAAATGTTTTATTTGTGATTAAGATGCTCTTAAAAGTGTCTTAAAACACGGGACAATAAGACTTCATTTTCGCAACCGTGGGCTATAATTGCTTTAATTTTACCACATCATACCTTATCTTATCAGATCACCTAATTTTAAACATTATTCTCTAGCACCAAATCTGAAATGCTTCCCCTCTCTTCTGTTCTGGTTTTCCTACAGTCCATGTTTCACTACCATACAATGCTGTGCTCAGAACGTATATTCTCAGCGATTTCTTCCTCAAATTGAGGACTATATTTGATGCTAGTGGACCTCTCTTGGCTATGAACGCCCTTTTTGCCAATGCTAATCGGTTTATCATCTCCTCCTTGCTCCGTCTGTCATGGGTTATTTTCTTGCCTAGGTAGCATAATTCCTTAACTTCATTTACTTCGTGATCATCCATCCTTATTTTAAGTTTTTTGCTGTCCCCATTTCTGCTACCTTTTATTGCTTTCGTCTTACTACGATTTACCGTCAGTCCGTATTCTATACTTATTAGACTGTTCCTTCCATTCAGTGCATCATGTAATTCCTCTTCGCTTTCATTGCGGATAACATTGTCATTAGCGAAACTTATCATTGACATCCTTTCACCAAGAAATTTAATCCACTCTTGAGCCTCTCTTTTGCTTGAACCATTGCTTCGTCAATGTACAGATTGAACAGGAGTGTTACGCACTTTATAATTCTAGTACTTAGTTCTTCATCTTCCACTCTTATTGTTATCTATTTGCTCTTCTGCATGTTGTATGTTACCCGTCTTTCCCTATAACTTACCTTTATTTTTCTCGGAATTTCTAACACCTTGCACGATTTGACATTATCGAAGACTTTTTTACAGGTCGCAAATCCTACGAACGTGACTTGATTTTTCTTTATTCTTGTTTCCATTATCAGTCGCAACGTCAGAACAGCTTCTCTGTTCCCTGAACTTTCATAAAGCGAGACCGACCATCATTTAACACATGCTAAGTTTTCAATCTTTTTCCATTCTTCTGAATATTAATGTCGTAAGCAACTCTGATGGTTGAGCTGTTAAGCTGATTGTGGGATAATTCTCGCACTTGTGGGCTGTTCCAATCTTCGGAATTTTGTGGATGATGTTTTCTTAAAGTCAGATGGTATATCGCCAGACTCGTAACTTCTAACACCAACGTGAATAATCGTTTTGTTGCAGATTTTCCCAATGAAATCGGAGATTAAAATGGAATGTTGTCGATTTCTTTTTCCTTACTGGATGTTAAGTCTTCCTAAGCTCTTCTAAATTCTTGTTCTAATACTGGATCTCCTACCATTCACAATAGACTCCTGTTTCTTCTTCTATCACTTCATGAGACAACTCTTTCCTCTCAAAGAGACCTTCAATGTGCTTTTCCATCCTATCCGCTCTCTCCTCTGCACTTAACAGAGGAATTCCCATTACGCTCTCTCTTGCTTTCAATTTTACCGAAGGCTGTTTTCACTTTTCTCTAGTGAGTCAGTCCTTCCGACATTCATTTAGTTTTCGATTTCTACACATTTTTCTTGCAGCAATTTCGCCTTAGCTTCCCTGCACATCCTATTGATTTCATTCTTAAGTGACTTGTTGTTGTTGTTGTTGTTGTGGTCTTCGGTCCTGAGACTGGTTTGATGCAGCACTCCATGTTACCCTATCCTGTGCAAGTTTTTTCATCTCCCAGTACCTACTGCAACCTACATCCTTCTGAATCTGCTTAGTGTATTCATCTCTTGGTCTCCCTCTACGATTTTTACCCTCCACGCTGCCCTCCAATGCTAAATTTGTGATCCCTTGATGCCTCAGAACATGTCCTACCAACCGGTCCCTTCTTCTTGTCAAGTTGTTTATTTATTTATTTATTTATTTATTTATTGTTCCGTGGGACCGCATTTAGGAGAAGTCTCCATGGTCATGGAACGAGTCAATACATGAAATTATAACACGATTGTAGAAACAGATAAAATGAAATATAAGAAACATATTCAGGCGACAAGTCGTTAGTTTAAATAAAGAAAATCAAGAATGTAACACTGGAATTTGCTTAATTTTTTATCTCTTCCAGGAGCTCCTCGACAGAATAGAAGGAGTGAGCCATGAGGAAACTCTTCAGTTTAGACTTAAAAGTGTTTGGGCTACTGCTAAGATTTTTGAGTTCTTGTGGTAGCTTATTGAAAATGGATGCAGCAGAATACTGCACTCCTTTCTGCACAAGAGTCAAGGAAGTGCATTCCACATGCAGATTTGATTTCTGCCTAGTATTAACTGAGTGAAAGCTGCTAACTCTTGGGAATAAGCTAATATTTCTAACAACAAACGACATTAAAGAAAATACATACTGTGAGGGCAATGTCAAAATTCCCAGACTATTGAATAGGGGTCGACAAGAGGTTTTCGAACTTACACCATACATGGCTCGAACAGCCCGTTTTTGAGCCAAAAATACCGTTTTTGAATCAGAAGAATTACCCCAAAAAATAATACCATATGACATAAGCGTATGAAAATATGCGAAGTATGCTACTTTTCGTGTTGAAATGTCACTTATTTCAGATACTGTTCTAATGGTAAATAAAGCGGCATTTAGTTTCTGAACAAGATCCTGAACATGGGCTTTCCACAACAGCTTACTATCTATCCGTACGCCTAGGAACTTGAACTGTTCCGTCTCGCTTATAACATGCCCATTCTGTCTGATTAAAATGTCAGTTCTTGTTGAATTGTGGGTTAGAAACTGTAAAAACTGAGTCTTACTGTGATTTAGCATCAAATTATTTTCCACAAGCCACGAACTTATAACATGAACTACATTATTTGATAATGTTTCAATATTACACACAAGATCCTTCACTACCAAGGTGGTGTCATCAGCAAACAGAAATATTTTTGAATCACCTGTAATACTAGAAGGCATATCATTTACATAAATAAGGAACAGCAGTAGCCCCAGCACCGACCCTTGGGGAACGCCCCATTTAACAGTGCCCCATTGGGACTGAACATCATTACCACTCTCAATATTGCGGAGGATTACCTTCTGCTTTCTGTTCTTAAAGTAGGAGGCGAACCAATTGTAAGCTACTCCCCTTACTCCATAATGTTCCAACTTCTGCAGTAATATTTTGTGGTCAACACAGTCAAGAGCCTTCGTTAAATCAAAGAAAACACCTAACGTTCGCAACCTTTTATTTAATCCGTCCAAAACCTTACAGAGAAAAGAGACTATAGCATTTTCAGTTGTTAAGCCATTTCTAAAACCAAACTGTACATTTGACAGCAAAGTATGTGAATTTAAATGCTGCAGTAACCTTGTATATACAACCCTCTCGATAACTTTAGCAAACACCGATGGCATAGAAATAGGTCTATAATTGTCAACATTATCCCTGTCTCCCTTTTTATAAATTGGCTTCACTAACGAGTACTTTAATCGGTCAGGAAACCGACCACTCCTAAAGGAAAAGTTACAGATATGGCTAAGTACTGAGCTAACATACGTGGAACAATACTTCAGTATTCTGCTAGATACCCCGTCATATCCATGAGAGTTCTTGGTCTTTAGTGATTTAATTATTAACTCAATCTCCCTCTTGTCAGTATCATGGAGGAGCATTTCAGGTAACAGTCTCGGAACACTTTTTTCTAAGAGCGCTTTATGATTCCCTGTTGGGACTAGGTTTGTATTTAGTTCACCTGCTATATTCAGAAAGTGATTATTAAGTACTGTACATATATGCGACTTATCAGTAACACGGACATCCCCACTACGCACTGATTCTATATTCTCGACCTGTCTCTGCAGACCAGCCACTTCCTTTACGACTGACCATATGGTTTTAATTTTATCCTGAGACTTAGCTATTCTATCTGCATACCACATACTTTTTGCCTTCCTAATAACTTTTTTAAGCACCTTACAATACTGTTTGTAATGGGCTGCTGCATTTAGATTTTGACTGTTTCTAACGTTTTGATATAATTGCCACTTTGTTCTACAAGATATTCTTATCCCTTTAGTCAGCCACCCAGGCTGCCTGTTTGTGCTAGTACCCTGTTTTAAACGTTCTAACGGAAAGCAACTTTCAAAGAGCACGAGAAAAGTCTTGAGGAAAGCATTATATTTATCGTCTACTGTATCAGCACTATAAACATCTTGCCACTCTTGTTCCTTGATAAGGTTTACAAAAGTCTGTTTAGCAACTGGATCAGCTTTCCTAAAAAGTTGGTAACTATATTTAACATGTGTTGCAGCACAAAAATCTTTTACACTTAAAATTTGTGCATCATGATCTGAAAGGCCATTCACCTTTTTGCTAACAGAATGCCCTTCTAATAATGACGAATGAACAAAAATATTGTCTATGGTTGTTCTACTGTTCCCTTGCACTCTCGTTGGAAAGAATACGGTTTGCATAAGATTATATGAATTAAGGAGGTCTACCAGCATCCTTTTCCTTGCACAATCACTTATACAATTAATATTGAAGTCATCACATATAACTAACTTTTTGTATTTCCTATAAAGTGAACCAAGAACCTCCTCTAGCTTTAGCAAAAATGTTGTGAAATCGGAGTCTGGGGATCTATAAATAACAACAGTAAGAAGTTTAGCTCCACTAAATTTAACCACACCTGCACAACATTCAAACACCTTTTCAGTGCAGTACTTTGAAACATCAATTGACTCAAATGGGATACCGTTTTTCACATACATGGCTACTCCCCCACACCGCAAAGAGCTCCTAGAAAAGCTGCCAGCCAACCTGTATCCTGGTAAAGGAAGCCTCTGAATTATCTCCTTATTTAAGAAGTGTTCAGATATACCAATAATTTCAGAGTCAACATCTATAAGCAGTTCACTAACTTTATCTCTAATACCTTGTATATTTCGATGAAATATACTAATTCCCTCATTAATCCGATACCCAAGCTTTGTAGAAAGTGATTTCTTTGTTAGAGAGACTTCCCTTAAGCAGAAATACCTATCAGCTGACTTCAATCTAAAAAAGGTACAGCTCTAACACCCACAACTACCGGAATTTTCCCATGAGTGATCCCACCACCCCCACCTATGCTGTCACCTATAAGTTTTGCCAACCTCCCCTTCCCATACCTGTTGAGGTGCAGGCCATGTCTAGTGAAACCCGTCCTACTGATAGACTCCACCGACACCACTGAAATGTGACTCATGCCTTCTGTCATCAGCGCACCCCCAAGTCTCATGTTATTACGCCTGACGGCTGTATTAAGATGAGGCCGATCGTGACGCTGAAACAGTTCCACGAAATGCACATTCGTGTTGCCAGTCTGAGTGGCTATCTTTTCCAGGTCACCATCTATGTCATACTCCCCATCCCTATCAATACTATTACCAGCCCCACCCACAATCACTACCTGATCCTCTTTAGTAAAATTCCTACATAACCCCCCTATGTTAAAAGTCACCTGAGCCAATCCTGCATTAGGCTTCACAATGCTGGTGACCTGGTACTCACTCCCCAAAACTTCCTGCAACTGCTGGCCTACACCTCTACCATGAGAACTACCTAACAGCAGAACCTTCTTCCTTCTCTTAGACTTTGCAACTGTCCAAGCCACCGTAACTGCTGAGGTCTGCTGCATACTTCCTACATCTACAGCTACTAGAGATTCCTCTCCACTAGACTCTGACAGTTGGTCATATCTATTACAAACACCAATAGTAAAACTATCTGAAAATCTCCTTCTCCTAGCAGATCTCTTGCCAACAGCCAGCTCCCTTTCCCCAACCCCCTTCTCCCTCCTCATCCTGCCACAAACTCCTCTTCTCCCCAATTCTATTCAATACCTCCTCATTAGTTATGTGATCTATCCATCTAATTTTCAGCATTCTTCTGCAGCACCACATTTCGAAAGCTGCTAATTTCTTCTTGTCTAAACTGTTTATCGTCCACGTTTCACTTCCATACATGGCTACACTCCATACAAATACTTTCAGAAACGACTTCCTGACACTTAAATCAATACTCGATGTTAACAAATTTCTCTTCTTCAGAAACGCTTTCCTTGCCATTGCCAGTCTAAATTTTATATCATCTCTACTTCGACCATCATCAGTTATTTTGCTCCCCTAATAGCAATACTCCTTTACTACTTTAAGTGTCTCATTTTCTAATCTAAATCCCTCAGCATCACCCGACTTAGTTCGACTGCATTCCATTATCCTCGTCTTGCTTTTGTTGATGTTCATCTTATATCCTCCATTCAAGACACTGTCCATTCTGTTCAACTGCTCTTCCCAGTCCTTTGCTGTCTCTGACAGAATTACATTGTCGTCGGCGAACCTCAAAGTTTTTATTTCTTCTCCGTGGATTTTAATACCTATTCCAAATTTTTATTTTGTTTCCTTTACTGCTTGCTCGATATACAGATTGAATAACATTGGGGCGAAGCTACAACCCTGTCTCACTCTCTTCCCAACCACTACTTCCCTTTCATGCCCCTCGCCTCTTATAACTGCCATCTGGTTTCTGTACAAACTGTAAATAGCCTTTCGCTTCCTGTATTTTACCCCTGCCACCTTCAGAATTTGAAAGAGGGTATTCCAATCAACATTGTCAAAAGCATTCTCTAAGTCTACAAATACTAGAAACGTAGGCTTGCCTTTCCTTAATCTAGCTTCTAAGGTAAGTCGTAGGGTCAGTATTGCCTCACGTGTTTCAATATTTCTACGGAATCCAAACTGATCTTCCCCGAGGTCGGCTTCTACCAGTTTTTCCATTCGTCTGTAACGAATTCCCATAGTATTTTGCAGCTGTGACTTATTAAACTGATAGTTCGGTAATTTACACATCTGTCAACACCTGCTTTCTTTGGGATTGGAATAATTATATTCTTCTTCAAGTATGAGGGTATTTCGCCTGTCTCATTCATCTTGCTCACCAGATGGTAGAGTTTTGTCAGGACTGGCTCTCCCAAGGCCGTCAGTAGTTCTAATGGAATGTTGTCTACCCCTGGGGCCTTGTTTCGACTCAGGTCTTTCAGTGCTCTGTCAAACTCTTCACGCAGTATCGTATCTCCCATTTCATCTTCATCTACATTCTCTTCCATTTCTATAATATTGTCCTCAAGTACATCGCCCTTGTATAGACCCTCTATATACTCCTTCCACCTTTCTGCTTTCTCTTCTTTGGTTAGGACTGGGTTTCCATCTGAGCTCTTGATATTCATACAAGTAGTTCTCTTTTCTCCAAAGGTCTCTTTAATTTTCCTGTAGGCAGTATCTATCTTACCCCTAGTGAAATAAGCCTCTACATCCTTACATTTGTCCTCTAGCCATCCCTGCTTAGCCATTTTGCACTTCCTGTCGATCTCATTTTTGAGACGTTTGTATTCCTTTTTGCCTGCTTCATTTACTGCGTTTTTATGTTTCCTCCTTTCATCAATTAAATTCAATATTTCTACTGTTACCCTAGGATTTCTACTAGCACTCGTCTGTTTACCTACTTGATCCTATGCTGCCTTCACTACTTCATCCCTCAGAGCTGCCCATTGTTCTTCTACTGCACTTCTTTCCCCCACTGCTGTCAATTGTTCCCTTATGCTCTCCCTGAAACTCTGCACAACCTCTGGTTTAGTCAGTTTATCCAGGTCTCATCTCCTTAAATTCCCACCTTATTGCAGTTTCTTCAATTTTAATCTGCAGTTTATAACCAATAGATTGTGGTCAGAGTCCACATCTGCCCCTTGAAATGTCTTACAATTTAAAACTTGGTTCCGAAATCTCTGTCTTACCATTAAATAATCTATCTGATACCGTTAAATGACTTATATTTCTGTATTACTGAATTTCAATGAACATTTTTGTACTTCCTTCTTTCATCGATCAGTTGAAGCTTTTCTTCGGTTACCAATGATTTCTTCACAGTTAACTTCTTTTTACCTATGTTTTTCTTTCCAACTTCTGCGATTGCCCTTTT
Source organism: Schistocerca serialis cubense (assembly GCF_023864345.2). Classification (NCBI taxonomy): domain Eukaryota; kingdom Metazoa; phylum Arthropoda; class Insecta; order Orthoptera; family Acrididae; genus Schistocerca; species Schistocerca serialis. Next base: position 586,152,683 of record NC_064643.1, read on the forward strand.
TAGATATCACCATTCTTCTTGTACTGAACTACGTACTGAGCTATTCCGTATCGCTTTATCTGTTGCCTCACAGATCTTCCAGCACGTCCTTTCATTTCTTAGTACTTCAGTAACCCACTTCTGTGCACATTGATTCTTCCCGACTAGTCTCTTAACCTTCGGTCTGCTATTCATCACCACTACATTGTGATCTGGGTCTATAACTGGTCCTGAGAACGCCTTACAATCCAGTACATCACTTAGGATTCTCCATTAGTCCATGATCTCTTCCTTGCAATTTTTTAATCTAAGTGGTTCGTTCTTGGTCTTCCAGTCTTGTTGGTCCCTCTCGAATTTGCACTGTTAATATATTCTCATTCTTTTCCTACAGCTCATGGATATTTTTCTCGGATTTTCATACATCTTGCAACGTTTTACATTGTCTAACGTTTTTTCAGGTCGACAAATGCTTTGAGCCTGTCTTGAATTTTTCTTCAGTCTTGGTTCCACTATCAAAGCACAACAGCAGAGCTGCCTCTCTGGTGCATTTGGCTTATCTAAAGCCAAACCGCTCGTCTAACAGAGTCTAAGTTTTTTTTTTATTCTTCTGTACTCTATTCTTGTCAGCAACGTGTATACATTAGTTGTGAAGCTGACTGTGCTATAGTTCTTATGCTTTTCTGCCCTTGCAAACATTTTCCCTAAATCTCAAATGTGTGTGTGAAATCCTGTGAGGCTTAACTGCTAAGGTCATCAGTCCCTATGCTTACACACTACTTAACCTAAATTATCCTAAGGACAAACACACATACCCATGCCCGAGGGAGGACTCGAACCTCCGCCGGGACCAGCCGCACAGTCCATGAGTGCAGCGCCCCAGACCGCTCGGCTAATTCCGCGCCCTAAATGTCAATACACGCCTCCTCCAAGAACTGACGAAAAAGGAGCGCAGTGTCATTAGGGCAATAACGGGAATGATATCTCCTAAATATTATCCTAGAAGGAGGTCAGTGAAAAAGTAAATAAATTTGCAGACACAATCCGCAGTAGACGCTTGCGATTTTACGGTCAACTCAAATGAATGTCCGAGAACAGAATGACCAGGAAGACCTTCCACATTTTGTTTCAAAACACTAGAATCACAGTGCCCTTATTTGGAAGTTCCAAACAAGTCCTCCATCTTTTGCAAATCAAACATAATGAGGCCCATGACAGAGATCTCTTGTGCAAGAAGAGAGTTGTAAACGGGCTTTACTGAGACAGGCAATCAGAATGCAGTGCCTCTTGGAAAGAGGAGTGTCAACATGTTCACTCAGAAAGAATGAAGGAAATCTGGGCTACAAAGAAAATAAAGTTCACTATCGAATGCAGAAGGACTTATCGTCCTCCTAGATGGTCCCACTAAAATAATCACAATAATAATAATAATAATTCTGTTCAACATCGTTTTAGACAAGATTATGGAAGAATGGCAGAAAGAACTCAAGAAAAGCGGGTTTTTGAAGCCAATTCTTCCGGGCTTTCCCATAAGCAACCTCTCTCTACATATCATATCTCTCGTTTGGGGACGACCTGGCGATAAGTCCAGAGGACTAAGAGACTGCCATCAATCAGCTAGAAGTGCTGAAAAATGTGCAGAAAAAGTAGGGTTGCAATCTCATTCCGGGAAAATTAATTCTCATATTGTAAACGGAAATCGCGAACTCGAAAAGAAAACGATGAAGTCAGCAGGGTCCCATACTTTAAACACCTCGGAGAAAACATCGAACCGACTGACACTGAAAAAATCTCGTAGCAAAATAGCCCTCAAAAATTCAAAAAAGCATTATGGTTAGCTCAAAACCTCTGCAACAAAAGTCAATGAAAGGCAGACAAAAAAACGGCACTACAGCACAGTAGTAAAATCAACAGTCCTCTACTCAAGCAACACTCTGACACTTCACAGAAAAAGCGAACTTGAAGAACCGAAAAATGAAGGGAGAAAGGTCATCAGATAAAATTTATGACCAAGGCATCCCAAAGGCGGTTACAAGTTACAATCAATCAAAACGACAGAAAAGTTTTCAAACTTTGAAACTGACATTAAGAAAAAGCGAATAATATTATTTGGTTATCTCAACAAACTACCAGAATAGCTAATAGCTACTGACAAAAAGGATTCACTAGCCCCCTTCCCACAGACGGCACTTAAGTGAGATTCATAAAACATACGGAACACGAGCGTTGTGATACATATTAAATTTAAATATTATTTTTAGAACCAAAGGATATCTTAAATATTATTTTTAGATTAGCAGGAGGTCTGCTGCCTCAAATGTGTCTTAAACTTACCGTTTTCAGTTTCAGATTATTGTATCTAGATATAGTACAGAAAGTTGGTGCTATCCATGCTCGTGATTTTGTCAGTTACCCGACCTGCTGCGACAAATGTTTGGTGACCTTTGCGACTTAGCTGAAAGAAATTCCAGAGAACCTAAAGAATAGGAATATAAGACCAGCCGATATTACAGAAAGAGACACCCTCAGACACAAAGTAGACAATGAACTGCATGAACTGGATTTTATTAGTACTACCGGTTTCTGCAGTAAGCCATCATCTGGTACCTAGCAACGCAACTTTCCAATTTGTAGAACAACATTTAAAAAAAACACAAATGGGCGACTAGCAACCACATAATAGTATACAGTACTTACTGATAGCCTTAAAAATATTTCATTTGTCGTGGGTATTGAAACACAAATCATTAAATATTTTAATGCACACGATACACGAAACTCACAGCATTTGCAAGTGCAGCAACCATCCTATTCATATGAGATGACAACAACAAATACAAAGTGCCTTCATATCACAGCCCAAACATCTCGTTAGGCTGAAGATTTGCTTATGAAGATATATCGATGTGTACATTATTCAGCTACAAAATGTAACAAATAACGTAAATGAAGCTAACTCCTATCTTCACTATCATCGTGTAACATAGTATTTTTGTCCTTATTTAATGCAGTCATACAAACCCGTGGTATAGGGGTAGCGTCACCCTCGTTCTGCCAACGGCCTTGTCAAAGGGGGTGGAGGAGCGGACAAAGGTTCAGGGCACTCTCTTTACCTAGGGGTGGGAAACTGCCCATAAAGGTGGAAGAATCAGCAATGATCAACGGCATGAGGATGCAGAAGGCAATGGAAACCACTGCATTAAGGACACGTAACGTGTATCCACAGGACATGTGGCCTGTAATCGAAGAAGTTGGCAAAAGATTCCGAAATAGTCTCCCATTCGGATCTCCGGAGGGGACTGCCAAGTTACCATGAGAAAAAGATTGAATAATCAACGAAAGGATAACTTTCTACGAGTTGAGGCGTGGAATGTCAGAAGCTTGAACGTGGTAGGGACACTAGAGAATCTGAAAGGGAAATGCAAAGGCTCAATCTTGATATAGTAGGGGTCAGTGAAGTGGAAAGAAAAAAAGTATTTCTCTTCAGATGAGTATAGGGTAATATCAACAGCAGCAGAAAATGGTGTAACAGGAGTAGGATTCGTTATGACTAGGAAGGTAGGGCAGAGGGTCTGATACTGTGAATAGTTCAGTGACAGGTTTCTTCTTATCAGTATCGACAGCAAACCAATACCAATACCGACAACAATAGCTCAAGTATACAAGCCGACGTCGCAAGCTGAAGATGAAGATATAGAGAAAGTGTATGAGGATATTGAAAGGGTAATGAACTATGTAAAGGGGGATGAAAAGCTAATAGTCATGCGGGACTGGAATGCAGTTGTAGGGGAAGGAGTAGAAGAAAAAGTTACAGGACAATATGGGCTTGGGAAAAGGAAAGAGAGAGGAGAAAGACTGATCGGGTTCTGCAACAAGTTTCAGCTAGTAATAGCGAATGCCCTGTCCAAGAATCACAGAGGAGGAGGTATACTTGGAAAAGGCCGGGTGATTCGGGAATATTTCAGTTAGATTACATCATGATCAGACATAGATTCCCAAATCAGATACTGGATTGTAAGGCGTACCCAGTAGCATATATAGACTCAGATCACAATACAGTAGTGATGAAGAGTAGGCTGAAGTTTAAGACATTAGTTAGGAATAATCAATACGCAGAGAAGTGGGATACGGAAGTACCAATGAACGACGACATACGCTTGAAGTTCTCTAAGGCTATAGATACAGCAACAAGGAATAGCTCAGTAGGCAGTACAGTTGAAGAGGAACGGACGTATTTAAAAAAAGGCCATCATAAGAGTTGAGAAGGAAAACATAGGTACAAAGAAGGTAACTGCGAAGAAACCATGGGTAATCGAAGAAATACTTCAACTGATCGATGAAAGGATGAAGTACAAAAATGTTCTGGGAAACTCAGGAATAGAGAAATACAAGTCGCTAAAGAATGAAATATGTGAAGACATCGAAACAGAAATGATTGTCGGAAGGACAGACTCAGCATACAGCAAAGTCAAAACAACCTTCGGTGACATTAAAAGCAAGCGTGATAACATTAAGAGTGCAACGGGAATTCCACCGTTAAACGCAGAGGAGAGAGCAATAGGTGGAAAGAATACATTGATAGCCTCTATGAGGTGGAAAATTTCTCTGATGTGATAGAAGAAGAAACATAATTCGATTTAGAAGAGATGGGGGATCCAGTATTAGCATCAGACATTAAAAGAGCTAGGTCAAATAAGGCAGAAGGGATAGATAACATCCCATCAGAGCTTATAAACTCATTGGGGGAAATTGCAACAAAACGACTATTCAAATTGGTGTGCAGAATGTATGACTCTGGCGAGATACCATCTGACTTTCGGAAAAGCATCATACACACAATTCCGAAGACGACAGGAGCTGAAAAGTGCGAGAATCATCGCACAATCAGTTTAACAGCTCATGCATCCAAGTTGCTGAGAATAATAATATACAGAAGAATGGAAAAGAAAATTGAGGATGCGCTAGATGACGATCAGTTTGGCTTTAGGAAAAGTAAAGGCACGAGAGAGGCAGTTCTGACGTTGCTTTTAATAATGGAAGTAAGACTAAAGGAAAATAAGACACGTTGATAGTATTTGTCGATCTGGTAAAATCGTTCGCGAATGTAAAATGTTGCAAGATGTTCGAAATTCTGAAGTAGTTGGGATAAGCTATAGGGAGAGACGGGTCACATACGATATGTACAACAGCTAAGAGGGAATACTAAGAGTGGACGACCAAGAACGAAGTGCTAATTTTAAAAATGGTGTAACACAAGGGCTTTTCGCCCCCACTGTTCAATCTGTACATCGAGGAAACAATGATGAAAATAAAAGAAAGGTTCAGGAGCGGAATTAAAATTTAAGGTGATAGGATATCAGTGATACGATTCGCTGATAACATTGCTATCTTGAATGAAAGTGAAGATGAATTACATGATCTGCTGAACGGAATGAACAGTCTCATAAGCATACAGTGTGGATTGTGATTAAATCGAAGAAAGACCAAGGTAATGAGATGCAGTAGAAATGGGAACAGCGAGAAACTTAACATCGGTATTGATGGTCACGAAGTAGATGAAGTTAAGGAATTCTGCTACATAGGTAGTAAAATAACCAATGACGGACGGGGGAAGGGGGACAACAAAAGCAGACTAGCAGTGGCAAAAAGGGCATTCCTGGCCAAGAGAAGTCTACTAACATCAGATACAGGGCTTAATTTGAGGAGGAATTTTCTGACACTGTACGTGTGGAGTACAGCATTGTATGGTAGTGAAACATGGACTGTGGGAAGACCGGAACAGAAGAGAATCGAAGCATTTGAGATGTGGTGCTAAAGACGAGTCTTGAAATTAGGTGGACTGATAAGGTAAGGAATGAGGAGGTCCTGTGCAGTAAGGGAGAGAAAAGGAAAATGTGGAAAAAACTGATAAGGAGAAGGGACAGGATGATAGGACATGTATTAAGACAAGAGGGGATGACTTCCATGGTACTAAAGTGAGCTGTAGAGGGCAAAAATTATGGAGGAAGACAGAGATTGGAATACATCCAGCAAATAATTGAGGACGTAGATTGCAAGTGCCACTGGAGAGGAATTCGTGGTGGGCCGCATCAAACCTGTCAGAAGACTGATGACAAAATTAAAAAAATACGGTCTTGCCATCATAACATGCATAAACAGACATAATGAAAAGTATTCGTCAAGGTCCCACCAGACTTGGTCAGTATGTAAGGACTGAGAATGTAACATTGTATAAATTACAGTATGACAGTATTGTACAAATTCTAGTGCAGACTAAAACAAAAGCGAGACCTAGCGTTAAAATGATCCATAACCATCACGTAATTAATGTTAGTGGCCAGGTCAACTGAGACCTTGCCGTATGCTTTTCATTGTGGCCCTTTCTATGCGTTAGAGTGGCATGATTGTATAAAAAAAAAAGAAAAGAAAAATTACTGTCCTAAACGACGATAGTGGAGATAAGAGTTAACTTTGTTTACGTTATTTGTCATATTTTCTTATTGAATAATTAACATATCGATATATCTTCATAGGTATATCTTCAGCACAGTGACATTTTTGGGCTGTGATACCAAGTCACTTTGTATTTGTTGTTTTCAACTCATTTGAATAGGACGATTGCTGCACTTGTAAATGATATAAGTTTTTTTATTACGTGTTTCATGTGGATTAAAATATTCAATGCTTTGTGTTTCAACATTCATGACAAATGAAATATTTTGAGTGATTTTCGTAAATCTGTTTTTATATGACTGCTATGCGCCAATTTGTGTTGTCTTCATGGTGTTCTAGAAGCTGAAATGTTGTGTTGTTAGGTACCATCCATGATGGCTTACGGCCGAAAGCGGTGGTACTAATGGAATCCAGTTAATGCAGTTCCGAGTCATGAAATTTTTGAAATATACATTGACTGCTGAATATTGCCAGAAAAAGCCTATGACAACATACACAAATCGGAAGTTACTTCAGAATAGGTAAAAGGAAACAGTACAGACGAACCTGATCGCAAGAATGGAAAAAAAAATTTCGGAAAGAATAAAGACCCGTTGGATCAACAGGATGAACCTAAAGAAAAGCTGAGTCATTTGCTTGACGTCTTTCATTTATTGGGACAATTTGGATATAAAAATAACAAAATAATAGTAATAATAATAAGAAGAAACAGAAGAAGAGCAATAAAAATAATAAACTAGACTGTGTAATTGCATATGCCTGCATTAATTTTGAGTCGCAGAGCTTGTTTCAGTTAGTGATACCTTTGGTAAGGACATGTTAGCAAAAATCATATGGGCTGAGGCTGTATTTTACGGGGAACAAATGATTCAGCTACACTAGTAAATCTCTACAGAGGTTGCCCTCCTTCCCTCAGATTGGATAATGGGAAAGACGGCGACGCCCGGCGGCGCCGGCGAAGGATTACAATGAACGGAGAAGTCGGATACGGAACTAAGTCCGGGCGGACTAGGCACTTGCTACGCGGAGCGCCTTTGGAACTGCGACAGGACTTAAGGTCAGGCAGTTAAGACGCCGGATGGCAGTTAGTGCTGGCGCGAGTGACCCATCGAGATAGGACAGCGGCGGCGGCAGCGGCGGCGGCGGGGGCGGCGGCGGCGGTGGTGGACGCTGCGGGCAGCGATGGTATCGGCCGTGGCCGCCGGCTCGTGGCTCCTTCTTCCATTTACAGGGACAGGGACGGGGCCGGCTGGGATAAGCCCAGTCCACCCCCACCCTTCCACCCCCGCCCCCCTGCTCCTCCCGTCCGCCCTCTTCTCCACTTGCCGGCTCCCCCGGTGCTCGCAAAATGTTACGGCGGGCGCGGCCTCTCCAACTCCACCCCCGCTGAGTCCGCACTTTTCCCTCCTCTCGCCGGAGCCACCTCCTCAACTTGGGTGTTGTTCGAAATTTCCGCCAGCACTGGCGAGCCCGGCCGGGAGTGCTGGCAGAGAGAGATTTACCGCAAAGACGTGTGGCTTCCTTATCAGATCCGCAGTGTGGCCTCCTGTACTTGTGTTAGAACCCTGCAGATAACGGATCGTGACATACAGTACCGGCGAGTTGTTGTCTGCTTTACGATTCATATGGATGGCTTTGTTTCTGGTAACGGTATACGGGGTGTCCCAGGACGAACGATCAATATTCAGAGATACGATTAATAGGACCGATCATTTGAAGCAAAAAACTTCATATGGACGTATTCCCCATTCCGAATGATTTCGAGACACAACACATTTCATGTAACAAGTTTGTTTGCGTGGCCATCCTCCGCAGCCGCTACAGAAATATTTGTTTCGTAAATAAAACGCCTTTTCTTGTTGCAACTTGATTAATTTTTGCCACACACGTTTCGCTTTTTTCTTGCTCTAATGCATCTTCAGTGGTATCCAGATCGACACAGCGCCATTATCTTTAGATTATCAAACAGTTCACGTCGCGTTTTTTATGTAAATAACTAATTACTTACAGTTTGTTGGCGTCTGCGTTTCCTCTCATCTGGTCTGACACAGCACTACCTCCTCGTTTTCGAAGTATAAGCATATTTTGTATCCCGAACATTTTCTTTCACACTGTTCACCAAGTATCTACATATTCTTTTCGGTGTTCTATTATTCTTTTGCCACTAGTTATAGCTATTTGTTCGAAAACTGTTCTTTTAAAGGCATAAGTATTGAGTTCATTACGTGTTTCCTTCTGTTTGGTTTGTTTACCTACGTGTTACCAACCTAACTAAGTATATGAAGAAAATTGCCTTATATTCATGATGTTTATATCTCTGTGTGTGTGTTTATATATCTCTTTGTGTAGTGGGGGGAGGCATGTTGGTGGTTTGTGTTGTAGGGTGTTTAATATGAATGTAATAGCTGTTAGAGAGTGGCAGTAGGCTTTGGTGATCGGCTGATTTTAGTTTTGGTTTAAATGTTGGGTGCAGGTGTTCATGGACAATTGAGTGGAAAGGCGTGGGTGGTTTTATTATTATTATCCTGTTTTGGAGTGTTATTCTATTATTTTATCTGTTTTCGTAAATTGTGTCGTTCTAGATCCCACTGAATATACCTTAGAGTAAGAAAAAGGCGAAATGCGTCTGGGAAAAGTAAATTAAGTTGAGCAAGAGAAGGTGGCTTTATTTACAAAACAAGCGTTTCATGTATTTTTGAATACACTGTCAGGTTTACACACATACAATTGTTAGTAAACATTACCAAATGCATTCCCAAACTACGAATACTGTTTGGCGTTAGCTATATATTTTATTAGTGACACATGAAAACCAGGGCCGTACTGGACTCGAGATTATAACAGCATATTAGTAATGTCTTGTTTTTACCTCGTTTTATTAAAATTATTTTTTGAGCAAATGTGATAGTCTGACTGTAAAGTATGCTATATGTGATGAAGAAAAGACTAATGTATATGAAACATATAGTCATAACGTGTAAAGTTTGAGTAATTAGTTTAGTGACTAAGTTATCTTTGTAAAGCAGAATCCATCTTTTGTCTGACATAATTCATTTGTCTTTCCCTTCTTTACCTTCCCCCCTCCTGGCCTCGTACACATGAGACATGTATGTTAATTCAAGTGCGTATGGCCAGTAGTAATCACGAACTGTATTTCCCACATTGTATAGTACTTAATTATTTAAAGCTTGTAACATCCCTTTTGTATATTATTAAGTTTGTGCAACGAAAGATAGTTGAGTGTTACTGCGTAAACGGTAGTAACCAACTTGAACTACGTATATTTTTCCGCAATTACAGCTACCTCATTGAGATAGGTACGAATTGCAGTAATTATTCAGGAGTTGTTTGATGTTTAATTTATGAAGTCCAAATGGCTTGTGCTAATAGTACTGGGCCGCGCGGAGTGGCCCGCGGTTAAAGATGCCACTTCACGGATTGCGCAGCCCCTCCCGCCGGAGGTACGAGACCTCCCTCGGGCGTGGATGTGTTTGTTGGTCTTAGCGTAAATTAGTTTAAGAATTGTGCAAGTTTAGGGACCGATGACTTCAGCAGTTTGCTCGCTTAGGAATTCACACACACACACACACACACACACACACACACACACACACACACAATAATATTGGCGCATTTAAGATATTCGAAGTAGACACACTCGCGAAAATAAGCAACAAAGCCAGTTATTCCCGAAACGTATAATATTCCTTGCAAATAGAAGATTTTCTATTCACCGTCAATTTATCTTCCCAGTAGAGTTAAAAACCAGGAGATGTGCACGGACAGCCGAAGTTTTTAGGGCGACCGCTCGCGATAAGCAATTTGCGAACCAATTTCGTAACATGTGCAACTGCTCTGAATCGTCAAACAGTGTCTGTTCCTTTAGACAGGGAAGCATATGCGAAGGATACTGTAATGCATCATACGTAAAAACACAGACATGCTCAAATCAGTTAGTAGACGTTAAAACTTGCTTCTTACAAAGTATCAATTCAAAAATACGTATTTTTGACACATTCACCTCAGAGCGTTATCGTACACATCACACTGCAGCTATTGTACAGTTCACAATAACTGTGTGAATAGCCCTTTCTTTTGGCATGAAAGTATCTGTGAAGGATACTGTAATGTATCATGCAGCCACTGTATAAAGATAGACACTGTGTAAATAGTAAACGTTAACACGTATTTTTAACGGATTCGCCTCTAAGTGTTGTGGCACGTATAGCATTATAGCTGTTAAGAAGTAGGAATATCCCACTGTCGCCCGTATCTCGTGGTCGTGCGGTAGCGTTCTCGCTTCCCACGCCCGGGTTCCCGGGTTCGATTCCTGGCGGGGACACGGATTTTCTCTGCCTCGTGATGGCTGGGTGTTGTGTGATGTCCTTAGGTTGGTTAGGTTTAAGTAGTTCTAAGTTCTAGGGGACTGATGACCATAGATGTTAAGTCCCATAGTGCTCAGAGCCATTTGAACCATTTTTTATCCCACTGTCAAATAGAGTGTATTTGTGCACTCTTGAAAATAACACGTTGAGTTACTTCTGTGAGAGCCTCTGCACGTTTCCTAATGAAGGCAGCAGCACTCATGATGTGATTAAGCATTTCGCCTCATGTATTCACCTTTCGTCTCATACTTCATCCGACCCCATAAAGGAAAAATTTGTTGGAGGCCAGTTGAATGTACAACAACTACCAACCCGGTGATTAGAGTAGATCCGGTTCAGTTGTTCTCTCATACGTAGAGTAAAATGTGAAGGGGTGCCGTCATGCTGGAAGTACACTGCAGTCAGCATCGCCAAAGTAATATCCTCAGGGTGCCCAGCAAAAGAATTTTTTTTTAAAAAAATGTAGTAATTCAGTGCCGTTACTCACTCTTCTGAAGTGACTGGACCTGCTAACATGTACACTGAAGCGCCAAAGAAACTGTGATTGGCATGCATATTCATATATGGCAGAATACAGCGCTGCGGTCGACAGCGCCTATACAAGACAACAAGTGTCTAGCGCAGTATCGGATACTGCTGCTATAATGGCAGGTTATCAAGATTTAAGTGAGCTTGAACGTGGTGTTATAGTCAGCACACGAGCGATGGGACACGGTACATCCGAGGTAGCGATGAAGTGGAGATTTTTCCGTACTACCATTTCACGAGTGTTCCGTGAATACCAGCACTACGTTACAACATAAAATCTCCGACATTGCTGCGGCCGGAAAAAGATCCTGTAAGAAAGGGACCAACGACGATGGAAGAGAATCGTTCAACATGACGGAAGTGCAGCCCTTCGCCAAGCTGCAGCAGATTTCAACGCCGAGTCCTCAACAAGTGTCACCGTGCTACCCATTTATGGGGAACCCGCAGATTTCATGGTGTCCATTCTCTCCAGTGCTAGTTCAGACATCAGTCGAGTGAATGCCACGTCGTTTGGCGGTACTTCGGCGTATTCACGGGGTCCTTACACACTATTAGGAAGGTGGTTCAGTCTCTTTGGCTCTTCAGTGTACACTAAATGTGTTCTGTCCTGGAAATACTTCCAAAAAAGGCAGATGTCCATATGAAGTTTCCTTACTTCAAGCGAATTACTGTAGTTGTTCTGAATAAGGAACATTCCTCCTGGGACACAACGCATAGGCTTCAGACGATACGGTGATAAGTACCTTCCGTGACGTTGTAAGCTCCAACTGAACCATCGAACTCTTAGTCGCTTCCAATGCGTTGAAGTTCATCATTTCGAATCATTTCTGCTTCATTAAATACTGCTTTTTTGTGACTTCAGAATATCACAGTTTCACGGAGGATGCTCACTGTATCAATATAGGGCGTAGCCTTCCCCATACACTAATCGAACTTCACTCTTAGCTGAAACTATTTTATCAGATGGGAAAAGTTACTAAATCGAATAACGCAGGTACTAGAAACCGTGTTTGAAGCACAACTCCGTCACCATCCCCTGCTCCACACACACACACACACACACACACACACACACACACACACACACACACCTTTATAGTGAGTGATACCTGACATAGCTTATGATGAAAAATTCCAAAGACAGTTCAATGAGTTAGCCGGAACTCTTCGGTCGCGTTACATACCACCACCCCCCGACCATGCGCCTCCTCCCTCCCCCCTCCCCCCGGTCTTCCCCGCTCCGGTAAACACCGACCACCATTTGGTTACCAGCCTGTTGATCAGTGGCTTTGCAACCGTCTTGCCCGCTGCTGCGAATTTGTAACTGGAACTGGATTCAAACTAGCTAGAGACATCAGATCCACAAGGGTTAGCAGATGGGCTTCGGGCATAATAACCACATGGGCCTTGGGTTCAATAAATAGCAACAGAACATGGTACTTTCACACAGTTCATTAATGTGACCACCGGCCCATGTTCGACGTCAATGTGCAACAACCAGTCACAGGTGGCAAGTGGCAGCGCTGGCATTGAAGGGGATATATAGAGTGTTGGCGTGGACGCGGAAAGCAGTTAAGTCGTTGTCGTAACGCGGAAAGGGAGTGATTTACCTTCTGTCCAAAAGGGAGAGATCATTGGTTTTCGAGTCAAGGGTAGAAGCTTTTCCGAAATGACTATGTTTGTAAACTGTTTACGTGCCACGGTGGTCAAAGTGTATCGTGCGTGGCAAAATGGTCCATCGAAAATCAGTGTCGATGCAACTGTGGTGAACGACTGGTCGTAGCTGTCAGGGGTGAACGAAGGCTGTGGACACACGTACGTGCTACAGATGAGGAACTGAACTGCCCAGATGAACGAAGGACCTACCAGCAGTGTCTCCACAGTGACATTTCACCTACCGTTGCTGCGTTTTGGCCTCTGCAGCAGGCGCTCGGTTCATGAACCCAAGATGACTGCTGCTCATCGGGGAATATGGCTGGAATTGGCACTCCAATGCAGCAACTGGACGTCCACTTTGTGACGACAGGTACCCTTTTAAGATGACAGATGGCTGTTGGTGCGTACGGCTTGAAAGGTCTGGAAACTAACACACTGCAACAATCGTCGGAAGGGTCAACGCAGGAGGAGGGGCATCATGGTCTGAGGAATGTTTTCGTGACGTTCTCTGAGTGCTCTCGTCATTATGGACGGCACAGTGGACTAAGGTGTACGCCTATCCTTGGTGACTATGTCCAGCCCTACATGCAGTTTGGTTTGCCGCGGCACATTGGAATCCAAACTCCGCGGATTTAAACACCATCGAGAATCTGCGGACCACCTGTATCGAGCTGTTCACACCAAGGATCTTCAACCAAGGAAGTTGAGTCGTCACGATTCCACATGCCTGTCAATACCTTCCTGAACCTCACAGACCATCTTTCTGTATGTCTGGCAACGGTCCCGGCTGCAAAAGGTGGTTATTTGGGTCATTAATGTGACTTTTATGTAAGAGCATCTCATAACAACGAATTAACCCCCTATTCACCAGACAAACGAATTCCCATGTCTAAAACATCTTCAAGCTTCTTATAACTTTAAAAATTACTTAATGTGTTAAATATCTAACGTTAAGAACGCAAGGGAGAAGATGTTAGAAAATACGCGTGAGGTTCGTTTGAAATCGCTAAATGCTCTGATTATCAAACATTCCGTGAGTAAAATCTTGGTATCGTTCGCTCCGTCTGAAGTAAAAAAATAGTTTTATAGTTTTTCACACATCTCAATACTTATGACGTCAAATCCCTACGTGTCGTACTATGATAGAATTTTGCAGGTACATTCTGTATGGACAGTATCGGCAAAATTTGTTGCAAATACAGTTAATAGTAAGGAAGAAATGAGTGAAAGCTTTGTGTCTGATGCGGCAGTTTTACTGCATGAGCAGCGAAAAAATATTATGCGCTAAATTATCAGAAACTTCTTTTGTATCACATGTTATTGTAATGGGAATCTAAGTAACTTATGTCACTGAACAGAGATAAGACATTTTATACCGTAAACGATAATACGAGTTGCCATTTATGATGGTGTCTGTGCATGTTGTTTTGCAATAATATGAACATGTATGCCGGTTCCCTGCTACTTAGGGACAAATCTAAATAGGTAATGTAATTATTTTGTCCCGTTTCTAAAATGAACTGTATTTTTTATTTAAATTATTAAAGGAATCAGTAAACTATTGAAGTTCTCTTTCATTACCTTTAAAAAGTATGAGCATGTCTTCAACACATCTTTTATAGCAAACAGTTTTTTGTTGCAGAGTGCTATATTTTTAGAAAATTTTAGTTTCCAAGTTATTGTCGAAAATATGTGCTAATGTTCCAGCTAGGCTTTTTCCCGTAGCAAGATCTTCTGTCTGATGATATATTTTTCTGTTGGATCTGACAAGTTGTATGATAATAAAAGTTCAAGAAGCTCATTAAATACTGCATAGCTTCCCCTGGATTGACGTTATTTATTTTTATTAAAATATGGTAATTATCTGCTGACATTCAAGTATTTGAACATCCACGTATAAATTCGCTATGTAAAGTGATTCTGACATTGATCAATTTGGAACATCTGTCTTCTGCAGTAGGTTTGCTGATTCACAGCTGTTCTTAACATTAAATGTGTTGGTTAAAGCAAACACTTCTTCAATTTCCTATTTAGCATTTTATTAAATACATAGCTGGTTGATGTAATGTTTTTCGCTAATGGGCAATTGTTCAATTTTGGGTTTCACTGTTTGTGCTAAGTTTGATGTATTTACTGCTTGTATTCTGATGCATCCCTGTGTTACTTTTAGCTCTAAGCATAGTTTTGTTAAAATCAGTCTGAAGCTACCGTTATGCTACTTTCTGTCCCACTTTACATATTTGTTTGAAGTCTCCGGTCACCTAACCAGGCACGTTTATCTTGTTTGCTGACAGTGTCAACATTGGAGACAATTTTTTGGCAACTCTTTCCATGAACCATGACTTGCCGATGGTGGGGAGGCTTGCTTGCCACAGCGATTCAGATAACCGTACCGTAAGTGAAACCAAAACGGAGGGGTATCTGTTGAGAGGCTGGACAAACGCGTTGTTCCTGAAGAGAGGCAGCAGCAACAGTCTGGATTATTGACTCATCTGGCCTTGTAACATCAACCAAAGCGGCCTTGCTGTACTGGTGCTGCGAACGGCTGAAAGCAAGGGGATGTAACACTTGTAAATTTTTTCGAGGGCATGCAGCTCTACTGTATGGTGAAATGATGATGGCATCCTCTTAAGTAACATTTTCCGGAGGTAAAATCGTCCCCCGCTCCGATCTCCAGGCGGGGACGATTCAATAGGATGTTGTTATCACAAGAAACAAAATTGGATTTCTATGGATCAGAGCGTTGAAAGTCAAATCCTTTAAACGGGCAGGTAGGTTAGATGATTTAAAAAAGGAAATGAATAAGTTAAAGATAGATATACTAGGAGTTAATGAAGTTCGGTGATAGGAGGAACAGAACGTCTGGTCAGGAGAATGCGTGGTTATAAATTCTAAATCAAATAGGGGTAATGCAGGAGTAGATTTAATAATAAATAAGAGAATAGGAACGTAGATAATCTACTATGAGCAGCATAGGGAACTCAATATCGTAGTGAAGATAGAAACGAGGACCACACCCCCTACAGTAGCACACGTTTATATGCCAACTACCTCTGCAGGTGATGGAGACATTGAAGAAATGTGTGATGAGATAAAAGAAATTATTCAGATAGTTAAGGGAGACGAAAATTTAATTGTCATAGGCGACTGGAAGTCGATAGTAGAGAATGGAAGAGAAGGAAAAATGGTAAGCGAATATGGACTGGGAGAAAGGAATGAAAGAGGAAGCCACCTGGTAGAATTTGCACAGAACATAATATAATCACAGCTAAAACTTGATTTAAGAATCATGAAAGAGGGGTGTGTACGTGGAAGAGGTCTGGAAATAAAAGAAGGTTTCAGATCGATTATATAACGGTAAGACAGAGATGTCGGAGCCAGATTTTAAATTGTAAGCCTGAAAGTACTAGAGGTTGCAGAGAGGAGCATTAGGGAATACTGTAGAAGAAGAACTGGTAGCCTTGAGAGATGAGATAGTAAAAGCTGCAGAGGATTAAGTTGGTAAAAAGACGAGGGCTAGTAGAAATCCCAGGGTAACACAAGAGATATTGCATTTTAATTGATGAAAGCAGAAACTATAAAAATGTATGAATCAGGAGACGCGAAATGCAAATATCTAAAAAATCAGCTTGACAGGAAGCGCAAAATGGCTAAGCAGGAATACCTAGAGGACCAATGTAAGGATTTAGAAGTATCTATCACTAAGGGAAAGATAGATGCCCCCTACATGATAATTAAAGAGACACAGTTGTGCAGCTGTGTGTGTGTCCATCTGTGTGTGTGTGTGTGGGTGGGTGGGTGGATGGGTGGGTGTGATTTGTGCTTGCGTTTTCGTGTGTGTGTGTACTTTTGATTGAAAAAGGATTCTCCCAGTCGGTAGCAAAGTTTTCAGCCGTCTTTAGATACCTGTCGATGATTCAATGCCTGTATTATTCGATGAGTTCCTACATCTATCCCTACATTATTTACATTCTGCCAGAACTTGCGGTAACAGATAAATATCAGCACGATTCAAGGGAGCTGCTCAACTAAAATATTTCCTGAACTCTGTAAGACACCGTAATTGCGATGAAGTCGTCATTAACTGACATAGATTACACACGGTACTCCACTGCAGACAGTTAACGGAGGTGCGAGCATACGGAAAAGGTCTTCAGACATTTGAATGGCTAGAAGACTTCTCAAGTAAAAGAACGGTATATTGTTCTTTACGGCTTGTGTTCAGTCAGATGTGACCCAGCGAAATGTGATAGGACCGCTATCATTTTCTGTATATATAAATGGCAGCAGTCTGCAGCTGTAGAGGCAGACATATAGCCGTTTTTCTCTCGCTCTGTCTGCCACGCACCGTACGGTGGACTGCGAAGTATGTATGTAGATGTAGGCGTAAATAGTCTCTTTTCACAGCTGCATTAATTACAGCGATATCGCCATCAGCTTCGCTTTTTCACATGGAACTATAATAGTTTCTGCTGGTAGTGTCTTAGCCCT
Organism: Schistocerca serialis cubense; assembly: GCF_023864345.2. Lineage (NCBI taxonomy): Eukaryota > Metazoa > Arthropoda > Insecta > Orthoptera > Acrididae > Schistocerca > Schistocerca serialis. The sequence goes on from NC_064643.1 coordinate 586,170,172, forward strand.
ATAGGACGAATTAAGTGGCCTTTCTCTCTGCAGATCCCGGTAACTCATTTCCTAGCTATTACTACATTTAAAACTCAAGATTTATGTGTTCTGGGCATGAAACCGACTGCTGTGTTAAGTCACATGGAATTATTAAAACAAGAAGTAGTCTTAGAAAATCAAAAGAAATTGGCTGGCGAACCATGTCCTTCCTATACGTCCACCTGCAATCCTGCCGTCTAGTAACACAGGTATAGTCTTGTCTGTAAACTCAAGAGCGAGCAGCGCTTTTGGTGGGGGAAGTGGCCTTTCTCGGAAGAACGCTGCCACCGGACTACAGGGGCACCCAAAATCTGTTGCCCGTTACCTGACTAGCGGTTTAGATCGGCGTGCAGTGATATACGTCGTTTCTGTTTGTGGTATCTTAGTTGCTAGTGTCAGTTAACTTTGTTTACTTACTGATATACTTCGATATCCGGAAGTGATGGATAATCGTCTAGCATTGCAAGAAAATGTGCAGAATACGAACAAGAGCAGGTATTTGCAGAGTAACGAGTGTTCGATCGTCTCTAAAGTTATTACAGCCTGCATTAAACAGGCGACACAAAAAGAACTGTTGGCTAATATTACCAGTCCCAATCAAAGGGTTGCAATTTATGCTAACGTGAGCCTCGCTCAATAGGACGCATAAGGAAGGAACGCGAAAATAAGCCGCATGGTTTATTAGTATCGCCACGAAGGAGATCTAATAATTTTGGGAGGACACCCATCGTTAAAGACAGTTTCAAAATCATGTAAAACCTTTATGCTTATGGAACACTAAATATCTATCTTGGCCACTGTTCACCTGATTCTAAGACATATTGCTTAAAACATGTGCGCAATAGCTCTTGTAAAAACTGCTGAAATTTCCTTCGAAATACGTACCCCGATTCTGGACTTCTAAGCAGAAAGCTTGACATACGATGTGTTTACATATTAATTTTTATTTTTTGGTAAGAACTTTATTTTTTAATCTACAGCAATGTTATACTCTTCAAAATATTCCGCATTACATAACATACACTTATGGCAATGCTTTTTCCAGTTCCCGAAACACTTTAGGAACTGTTTCTTCGGGATAGTTTATAGGTCTTTTAACTGCGCATTTTTAATCTCATCCATGCTTGTAAGACCGCTGCCCTTTAAGGCCTGCTTTGACATCTTTATACCACTTGTATGCCCTTGGTTTTCTCATAACAGACTCACTAAAAGCAATATTTAACAATTATAAAAATTTCGTACACTTTATTCCATGCTTACAACAAAATTTAATACAGATTCTCTAACCTAATTCAATACAAAACAAATAATCGTTGATGCTAGCAAAACACATGTAATCTTTTTGACAGCTCACAACAGAGTGAATACCAAATATGCATAACATTGTACACGTACTTTTGTGACATGGTTACGAAGACAGTGACAAAAAGTAATGAAAATCGGACTACTACAACATACAGAATTATAAATTTCTGCTTACTTTTTAAACACTCTTCGTGTTGCAATTATTGTTAAGTTTCAGTACAGTCCTTCAAAGAAAACTTCTACCTTACAGTAGAAACGCAAAGTAAGAACAAGCCTTAAATTCTAGATTGATTGCATGACATGGGGTTCGTTTTACAAATAGCAATAGAGCAACATACACTCACATGAAAAGGCATTCGGTTCTATGTATGTAGTAGAATCCTAACTTCCGTTCTTATGTTAATATTATTTACTCTGTAATGTTGTGATTCGGAAGAACCTATAGTTTTTTGTATTGTTTATGGTCTCAATGCATTTGTCTAAAAATAAACGCAGCCAAAATGTATCTGTACATGGCTTCGCCACAGATTTGAAGCGCGCGCAGCGGCTGGGCCGGTACTATGTTGTGAAACAGCCTGTAGAAGCGCCCTGTGACGTAGCTGGGCTGGCAGAGTGGGGACTCGCTCTTCAGTTTACCGACAGACTTCGTTATTTTGTTTACTTATTGCATGTCTTCAACATGGTTAGCTGTCTAGCCACCTACATAATTATTTGATGTACTTACAGTTGGGTTTCTATACGTCACACCCAACGTTTATTGTAGCTCGTAAGTACAAAAAGAATGTACAGTTTCTTTAACAATAAAAACCTTTTTCTTTCTGCGAATATGTTGCAATTTGTAATCGTGTAGCACAAGTGGTAAGTTTTGTTGGAATTCGTCACTGAAGACAAGTAACTAACAGACCAAGGTTGACAAAAGTTCCCAGTTACTGCGAGAAAGACTACTCGAAAGTTCTTTTTGTAGCTTCGGTTGACCAGTGTTGTTTACTTTGAAGTTGAATACACTACATGGTGTCTGTGCAAATGCTACCCAAGTGGATACTAATAGGCAGGTGACTGTTTCTGGAAAATACTTCCTGATATGGATATGAGGACTGAGTATGATTTGAGAGTAAACCAAAGGGATATGAAAGTATTAGGTTGCAGTAGAAATGAATGTTGCAATGAATATAAAATCAGAATGGAGGATCATCTATTAAAGAAAGCTAAGGCAGTGGGGCTTAAGTGGACAAAGTAATTTTTGAGGCTGTATATCTGCAGTACAACTTTGAATGGAGATTTGTTATGTACTGTCGGAAATCCAGGAAATAAGAGATTTGAAGTACGAGACATATGTCATTATAGAAGACAGTCCTTCGACAAACGAAATTCGCCGTTCATTTTTAATAGAAGTAACTACTTATGAATGGTGGCCTATGTTTTTTCCTTCAAATTTTAGGAATATTGTAAGGAGTGTGTCAAAACTCTCCATTTCATTGAGGACAATGTAGTCAATGCTATTCTTCGTATTGTGTTAACATTCAGGTATCGATAATAACTATCTGGGGCGAAACATGGGAGCGCGATTCTAAGCATTGTTGCGAGACGAGGTCTGTCTGCGAGAGGGGAAGTAGCAGTGTCGGTCGAGAGCTCGGAGACAGAAGACGTGTCATACTGCCCTCACATAGCTGATGGCAAATCTTATCACACTCAAGGCCTGATTTCATTTATGTAGCCAGGAGAGATTTAGACGGCTTATCTACGCTTAAAGATGGAATTCAAGTTAAAATGCGCGAGCATAGTGCAAAAGCTATTGCAGAGTTAAGCTCGTGATTGTTAGTCCGAGTTTGCAGTAATCCTATGTCTTGCTTCTCAGTTAAAGAAGCCTCCTTATCCTCCAAATAATAGCAATTATTCTCCACATCTAAACAATATTCTGTACTTATTAAATGTTAATGTAACTTCGAAATTGAAATAATTTGTTAATCTGGCACTCAGCCATTATTGATACCTGTCATGGTAATTATCATTGACTTTATTGTCTGAAGTTTAAAACTGACTTAGTTTATGAAATCCCTTCTCACAAGTTATTTAGTAGTTAGCAGGACCCATACAAACTCCTTTTTATTAAATTCATTCTTGGTAACAATAAGCTTTAGTTGCTGGTGCTGCATGCTGCTGCGAATTGCTGCAAACCACATGGAAAACGTCAGTCATCTGAAGAGGTGAGTGCAAAACTTAGGGCCAAAACAGAGACACTGACACACCACAACATGTCATGTACTCTAATCCAGTAAATTCCGTTGCAAAAGCCAGATTCTGTATTACCTATACATTTTTATTCAAATAGGCAGTCAGATAGCCTATACAGGGTGTTACAAAAAGGTACGGCCAAACTTTCAGGAAACATTCCTCACGTTAGTTCTAAGTTTTTCATGTAACGATTTGTTGAGGGCTTAATTGACATTGAAACTGACACTCATACTACACGAACTCAGTGTTATGCAGGTTAGATTCTGTTTTAGTGAAAGCTCAGGTTGCTTATCGAGTCCATTTTCACTGACGAACATAGGCAATATTGGCTGTAGCTACGTTGTATATTGGTTGAATGTACGTTACAGTATTTCTTTGCAAGGGAGAAGTATTGTGTCTTGAGGATTTTGATTTAATGCAGATGACTGTTATTAGTGTTTGACGAACGTCGAGCAATAAATGTAAGCTATAAATTTCATGTATTGAAGCTGTAGGTCTCCACTTTTAAGAAATGAGAGTAGATAGCTGTGATCTCTTTCGCTAGTGCAAGCTTGACACAAGCTATCCTCACTTGTCGGTGCAGTGTTGGTTGCTCTTACTACGAGGCGTCAACGAAGCAAAGAGAGGACGCCCGCAGACGGTGGGAGCCCATTTCCTCTGAGTTGCTCGTGGCGCAGAAAGGAAGCAGCCAGCCAGCCAGTCCCTCTACCACCGGCTCCCTCCTTAATTGAAATCGTCAGTTTATTAATTAAATACACGACGGCGGCGGTTAACTGTTTATGGAATCAACATTAACCTTGAAAACGCGGCGCGCTCGCTTAATTGAAATTACACAAGCGGCTCGCCCGTCGCCTTCCCGTCGACGACTGAATTAGGGGCGGCTGCCGGACGGGCGCAGCGACTGCGCCTGCGCAGTAGCAGAGTGCGACGCGCGCACACTTGCTGCTCCGCCTCGCCGGCCCGGCGATGCAGACAGACCGGGATGGGACGGATATTGAGGCCGCGGCGGCACAGCAGACTTCGCAGCCGCGGGGGGCTTAACCCGCGCGCTATTCCGACGCCGATTAAATTAGATCTCGGGTAAACTTGGCCGCGTGCTATCTGCCTGCCATTACTGGGGACTCGGCGGGCTGGCGGTTATTCGGGCTCCCCTCAGCACTTAAGTTGGCGGGCACTGGGCTGGAGGCGGCACAGACTCCCGCCGCCTGTCATCCCGCTACGTTCGAGTGTCGCACGTGTCGACCGGTAAAGTTGGCCGAATGTCGCCCGCAGGCCTCGCGCTCCGGAATGGGTGCGAGCGTTGGGAAGCGTGTAGAGCTGCGCCCTCAGGGAGGGGAACTGGGGCGTTACGGGGTTTGTACAGCGATGTGAACTACTGTATAGAGGTCGCCTGCAGGAAGAGGCGCAGACAATACTGCGACAGGTGGCGTGGTTCAGTTATCTTGAACAGGCTGTAGCAGCAACGGGGTACCGAGAAGGAGAGCAAACATTCGGAATTACGAATTTGTTCAAACAGTCTGTGCTGAAGTGATACCAATTTTAAAATTTGTCGACATATTGAAATTGGATTCAAATCCAGGATTCAAATTCGAACCTCGCTTTTCGTGTCGCCTGTCTGAGCTCTCCGAGTGCAACCCCTTGTCACCGCCTCAGCTCTTTTAGAATGTCTACTACATTGGTATCTGAGTCGATAACAGAACTGTTCGGGAAAGACAAGGTTCTGGGTTCGACGCCTTAAATTTACATTGTTTTTATCTGCCAGGAACCTCAAAAAGGTGCACAATCCGCTACGAAGTGGAAGATTCATTCTGGTTGGTTGGTTGGTTGGTTGATTTGCGGGCGGGAACCAAACAGCGAGATCTTCGGTCCCATTGGATTACTGAAGGACCCATCCCGGAATTTGCCCGAAGCAATTTGGGGAAATCACGGAAAACCTAAATCAGGGTGGACGGCCGTGGGTTTGAACAGTCGTTCTCCCGAATGCGAGTCCATTGTGCTAACCACTGCGCCACCTTGCACGATAATTAATTCCGATAACAGTATTTATGTAGCGAAGAGATATCCGTATTTATATCTCAGACTGGCCGGTTTTGACATTCCCGTCATTCTCAAGCGACACATGCTGTGCGGTACCGGGGCTTTATATGCATCCGTGATGCTTCGCACCCAAAGGATGAAAAGCACGGGGGCATAGGCTGAACACTCTCCAAATGAGTGAAAGTAATTTTATTGTGATTTTATGAATGATAAATGAATTTATGGGCCAGACCGGTGAAATCTTCGTTCCGCCTTAGTCGAGGCACTTGACAAACATGATTCTGCACTTTCAAATTTTCTTCATAGGTCATATGATCAAACGTACCCGCCTACATATTTACGTAGGGGTATGTTCGCGAGGAGACACTTTGATTGAGATGTATCAGTGTCTATGTAGGAATGGCAACCATTTCTTCTTCAAAAGCCAGAAGCAGATAAGGTAGTGTAGTAGTACGCTGGAGTTTGGAGCGAAGGTGTTCCATTGGTTTCAGATAGGGACACCGGGCAGGCCAGTCCATTTCATTTATTTTATTGTCCACACACTATTGCCTCACAGATGCTGTTTTTAGAGGGAACATTGCCAGCCTGATGCAACCCACTATTCTCCTAATGACGGATACCCAATGTTGCGATATGTGTTCATAATCTTCCTCAAATACTGTTGTCTTAAGCACAGTAAGATGATGCAAGCTCCAAAAACAATCACGTACCCTGGCGCTAACTATTCCTTACTTCACCGTTTGCGTTACATATGATGGCCGGTATTGTTTTCCAGGCATTGTCCAAATCAAAGCCTTCCATCAGCGTAGCACAGGTGTAGCGTGATTCATCACGTCCATTGAACTGGCACAGGGTACAGCGTGATTCAGCAGTTGAAATCAGTCGTCTGCAGTCATCCACTGTCCAGTGGTATTACTTTTCACACCATCTCAAGCATCGCTTAGCAAAGACCACCTACGCCCAGTCATTGCATTGTGCTAGCTGGACTACTGGTAGCTCTTCGAGAGATTAGGAGTGATTTCTTCTGCTGATCTGATGCGACTTCTTACAGACACCCTACACAACGACCAACATTCCTGTCCGTCAGTATACAGGGTGGAGAAAAATTGTGTCACGAAATTTTAACCTTGGATAGCTGATGGCAGTAGGCACCGAAATTACTAATGTTGTGTAGGTCGACAACGCACAATTTTTAAACTACGGAAACTTTGGGCTACGTGCTCAGATTGGATGCGGGACTGCCCTTTTGCCGGATGCTCTGGACAAAGCCTGACCGCGAATGCTTTGCCTGCCGGAGATCGCGATGTGTCCAAGGCGGCCCACATGCTCGGTGGCAGGGCGCCAGCCTTCCATTCTGGGGGCAAATCCGCCGGTGTCCCGACACATCCATTGTAGTTTCATGATGGGACATATTGGGAACAAACACTTAAACAGCTGTTAGTTCGCGTACAGAAAGTCTTTTACAAGTGTGTCGGCCCAGGAATGGGCCTTTTTTGTAGCTACGACATTGTGTCCTTAAAGCAGGTTCTCGAATTGGCGAATCTCTGACGCGACACGAGCTTTGTAACGTCGAACGGTTTTCTGATGAACTCTTTCAAACATTCCTGGCATTTCCCTGATGAGATTGGCAGCATTTTGAATGCGATCCATTAATTCCTTCTCGTTTCTAGGTGGTTCGCGTCCGGGTGGGTGGACTAGAACCTTGAAGAATTCCCACAGGAAAAAGTTCGGTGGCGTGATGTGTGGTCATCGCGCGGGCCATGTCCTACAAGCACCTCTGATAATTACCCGGCCGTCGAAGAGTTCATTTAAATACCCTCGCACAGCACCACTGTTGTTAACGGGCGCCCCGTCATGCTGCAACCACCTGCGTAGCCGTACGTCCAGGGGGAACATCTTCCATCAGGCCGGGTAAAGTTTATTGCAAAAAGTGAGGGTAACTTGCTCCGGTAACTCGTGGAGGTAGATGGACCGGCCCAGTCAGATGGTCAACCACAATGCCTGCCGAAATGTTGAGCGAAAATCGTACCTGGTGTCTGTGGACGTACATTTCGAGTGTTGTAAAGGCCATCCCGATGGAAGGTAAACATCACAATGGTGGGGAAGTCGGGAGCTCGTGCAACACTTCGCAGAAACCACCGACAAAACCGCAGCCTATGTTCATTATCCTCCACAGAATTTGGGCTTGGACAGAGTGGAAACTAAACGGATCCCAGCCGTCATCCCTCAAAACCTCCCAGACCAACCGATGAGTGACCCCCATGTACCGCTTGAGTACTTGTAGTAGGTGCTTCCTCGAAGCGCTCGAGAACAGTCTCTTCAAATGCAGCATCCCGTCGTGTTCGAGATCTTACAGCATCACCATGATATTCCGCTAACGAGCCTGATTCTCCAAGTCGCCGGTGAATTGCTGCTAACGTTTGGGGGTATGGACGGCGTCTTACTGGGTACCATTCCTCATACAACCGTCGAGCTTCATGAGCAGTACTGTCGGCTAGTCCATAAACAGAAACCATATCTTCCTGTTCTTAAAACGAATGCTCTGCCGCCATGTTTACTGTATGACTAAATCGCACATGACGTGTGTGTGCTTGTTTGCTGCGAAGCAAAGCTTATGCCTGAATGCCTCTGAAGCGAGGAGGAGACAAACAGCAAGACCCATTCGACACGAGTGCGTATCACACTGGGGCAGTGACGGGACGGGGGACGTTTGTATGAACCGACATCCATAGCGCTGCCTGTCAACCGACGAACAGCGACAGGGCAATCCCACGGCCAATCAGAGCTGTTGGCGCCAAGTTTCTGTAGATTAATAATGGTGCTTTGTCGAGCTACACAACATATGTAATTTTCATTCCTACCGGCATCAGCTGTCCAGAGGTAAAATTTCGTGATACAATTTTTCCCCACCCTATATGTGGTATGCCTGGTCATGGTTTAACGTTGATAGCTCCTTGACGTTTCCACTTCTCATTTACACCACCAATAGTCAACTCGGTCGACATTAGAACCGAGCGAAGTGGCGCAGTGGTTAGCACACTGGACTCGCATTAGGGGCGACGACGTGTCCAGCTATCCTGATTTTGGTTTTCCGTGATTCCCCTAAATCGCTTCAGACAAATGGCGGGATGGTTCCCTTGAAAGGGCGTGGCCAACTTCTCTCCCCATCCTCCCCCAATCCGATTGGACAGATGACCTCGCTGTTACGTACCCTCCCTCGAATCCACCAACCTACAATTTTAGAATGAATAAAATTGATACGAGAGTGGGGATGGGGAATGATTGTCTGGGATTTGGTAGGTTCTAGGAATAATCTTTTATCTAACACAAATATCAGGGTTTACAATTGCCGTGTACTTACAAACTAAGGCCTTGGCCACAAAATATTAATAAGATCCAAATGAACATAAATGATGCAAGAAGAACAACTTCCAATAGAATTTTGTTTAAATCAAAGTTAAATAGTACTTCAGCAACCCCAGCAGCCACTTATCAGCTTTAATACTAATGACGAGTCACCATTAAATTAAACTGTAAAATACAACACAGCAGCAAAATGAAAATAAAAACTTTTAATAAAATTTTCCTTGAACAGGTTAGACAGTACTTCAACAACGTCAGCAGTCACTTAACAATGAGTAGTCACTGTTAAATTAGCGCAAGTAGACACAGTGCTAAAACGGCAATAAGAGTAATTTCCAAAAAGAATATTTATTTAATTGAATTGTCCTTAAATATGGAATAAACTGCTTTCTGGAATAATTTACCACATTACATAGTTCTGAGTAATTAAAGCTAAACCGCTCAATATGACACGCCACCAAAATGACAGTAACAGATTTTTAGTAATTTCTTTTTAAAACTTCATTGAATACCAATCAAGAAATCAATAGAAATGACTTTAAGGGGTACAACTACATAGGGCCAAATATTGACTAGATAATTACATATCTACTTAGTATCAAAATTAAGATTCACCATTACATAAATACCGATCAATAGCACCTCACGGGTTCAGACACTAATTAAATCTGGCCAAGGGCGACTTCCACGGCGGCTCCACAAACCCCTCACAAAACTAGTTCAAGACTCAAGTTCGGTTAACACTGGGCGCTAATACAACAGATTAATCCACCAGTAGATACAAGACAAATATTCAGTCTTAAACAATACTACAACCGAAACTCTTGGCTAGCAGATGAATGCAGCTGGTGAACAGTGACAGAGAATCAGAATTAGATAGTGCATATATACGATTACATACTCTAGCAACATTGAAATTCGTCCAATGACAAGTGACTGCGATCGTTCGTCATGGCAGAGCGTTATAATTCAAGTCAACAGCCACTTCGATCCACACTAGAAGTGTTGGAACGTTGTGGAAAAGGAGAAAATATCCACATTCCCAGGGCGAGTCAAGTACTCAGCTTTTGCCCACTATAAGATTGCTCTCGGCGCCACAAATTCCGTATGGGCAACGAAGGTCGGCCAATACAAATTAGGATCCTTCCTCGCTGAAGTACAGATCCCTTCTGCTTTCGCATCAGGTCCTCAAACATTCTACATACACCGTCACCACGTGGCCCTTGCTCCATGGTTCCCTTCGCACCCCCATCTCGCGGAAACTGGCTCCACTCGCTGTAACACCCTCAACCCAGCTCTCTCGCGGCTACCCACCTTTGAAAATAACTGAACCTGCGCCCTTTCGGCAGACCAGAGAACGTTCTATAAGGATCGGCAACGACAACCGAGCTTTCATAGATCGAGGTAGGGACTCGCACGGTTGAGAAACGTCCCTGATGGATATAAACTGATATAGGCATACGTATTCAAATATAAATTAAACAGGCAGAACACGGCCCTGCGATCGGCATCACCTGTATAAGATAAATGTCAGGCGCAGTTGTTAGATCGGTTACTACTGCCACAATGGCAGGTTATCAAGATTTAAGTGAGTCTAAACATGGTGTTAAAGTCGGCGTAAGAGCTATGGGATACAGCGTCTCCAAGGTAGCGATATAGTGGTGAATTTCCCGTACAATCATTTCACGAGTATACCATAAATATCAGGAATTCGGTAAAATATCAAATCTCCGACATCTCTGCAGCTGGAGAAACATCTTTCAAGTACGGGACCATCGATGACTGAAGGAAATCTTTCAACGTGACAGAAGTGCAGCCTCCCACAAACTGCTGCAGATTTCAGTGCTGCCCCATCAAGAAGTGTCAGCATGCGAACCATTCAACGGAACGTTGTCGATATGGACTTTCTCAGCCACAATCCACTCCTGTACCTTTATGACTGCACGACACAAAGCTTTACGCCTCGCCTGGGCCCGTCAACACTGACATTGGACTGTTGATGACTGGACACATGTTGCCTGGTCAGGCGAGTCTCTGTTCAAATTGTATCGATCGGATGGACGCGTACGGGTATGGAGACAACCTCATGATTCCATGGACCCTGTATGTCAGCAGAGGACTATTCAAGCTGGTAGAGGCTCTGTAATGGTGAGGGACGTGTGCAGCCGGAGTGATACGGGACCCCTGATACGTCTACATGTGACTCTGACAGGTGACACGTACGTAGGCAGCCTGTCTGATCACCTGCATCCGTTATGTCCATTGTGCATTCCGACTAACTTGGGCAGTTCTGGCAGGACAATGCGACACCCTAAACGTCCAGAATTGCTACGGACTGGCTCCAGGAACACCATTCTGAGTTTAAACGCTTTCGCTGGCCACCATACTTACCAGACATGAACATTATTTAGCATATCTGAGATGACATGCAACGTGCTGTTTGGAAGAGATATCCATCCCCTCGTGCTCTTACGGATTTATGGACAACACTGCAGGATTAATAGTGTCAATTCCCACCAGCATTCATTCAGACATTAGTCGAGTCCCTGCCAGGACGTATGGCGGATCTTCTCCGTGCTCGCGGGGTCCTACGTGATGTTTGGCAGGTGTACCAGTTTCTTTGGCTCTTCAGCGTATTTCTCGGTTAACAACCAAGGGAAATCCCACGTTCCAAGTCTGCTATTAGTGCTTCACCACTGACAATATTCCCCGCCCTTTTTTATTCTGGTGGATGCTCTTCTCGTCGTTAATTAACCATGACATAGAGAAGTTCGAACATTTTTGTCAGATAGTGTAAGTATGAATATCCCAAGTTTAATGTATGTGTATATGTGCACTGCTGAAACTGGAACGTCATGAATGCGGCATGCAACAGACTTTAAAGAGGCATGAATGATACGATATATTTGTGCAGGGTCTCTTCATGAGCCCCTTCATGATTTTGCTTAACAATTAACTTAATGTCCCCATCTCTGGAACCTCAGTGTAGGCCCAAACTGTAAACTACATAAAAAAGATTGATGAACTGAGTGTATCTACATCCTTTCCTCCTCTCGCCTGATGAATGAGAAGCATGAATGAGGGTGAACAACATAAATTTGAATATGTTGGTCAGTGGGAGCAAAAATAGTCTGCTACTGTGGCAGAATAGCCAGCCCTATAAAGCACGTACAAGGTTGGAAAGAGGTTTCTGTTCACCTTCTACGAATCTCTTATACAGGTTGATACCACACAACAGGGAGCTGTCTGGGCACTTCTGGAGAAACGGTACACGTGGATTCCCAAAGAGTTCACTCGGCACTGCTCCGAGAGATGTGAGACAGGTGATACCAACAAAGTGTGAGTGTGACTATTAACAGTTAATTCATTATCTTATTTTTGTAGATCTCAGCTCCAGTCAAAATTAACGTCTTGCTCCCATCGGTCATTGCTCATTGAGCGGTGTACGTAATTTTTAGTGCTAATTTCGGAAGATTATGAGCAGTTGCCCCTAGTCAAACATGCAAGCCATTGTTCTGCTCTACCTATGTTTTGATATGTCGGCTCGTAACGTATCTTCTCAGTTTAGTCTGATTTAGTTGGTTGGTAATCTCACGAGTGTAGTGTAATTGAACAGATTTCTGAAACTTATTTCGATTTCAGTTCTCAATGTAGTTTCCACATCCCTTTCTTGTCTCAGCACGTGTTAAGTGTCAATCTGGCAACCTTATGTTCGCCGATCGTGTCTCATAGTAACGTGTCTTGCCCAATTTCCTTAATTATTCTGAATTTTACCATTCATTTTATCACTTTTGTTTGTGTCGACGACGTGTTCCCGGATTGTGAGAATCGTTACATGCCACAGTAACTGATTCTCGAGGTAAATTTTTCCAAGTTAGTTTCAGGATTTCGTCTATGGTGCAATTATTAACAATTTACTTTTATCCATGAATTCTTGTTCACTTGCTTCGTGCACTCAAGCCCAGGGAACGACCGTTTGCTAAGTACGTGCGTACTGGTAAAATTTTTCCCTATTCTTGTATTTGCCCTGAATATCTATGACATGTGTATATGTGCATGAATGTTACCATTGAAAGATTCCTCTGACCCTTCCATAATTAATGATAAATATTGCTGGGGTCTCCTAGACGCAGTTGTAAATGTAATTCTATAATTCAGCAGAGAGTGTTATGCAGAACAGCAGCCATCAATCATTTATTAGTTGTTTAGTTTATTAATTTGTTCAGTTATTCTTGAGTGGTTCATGTTGTGGGTTCCTGTTGTCATGTCCTAGTTCATGAACCACGGGCAACGTATGATTGGCCAAGTAAGTGGTCCTGACAGTCGGGATACCAGTTACTTTGGAATAAGGCTGGGCATCTCGGACATACTCTGAGTCGTGGGCACCTTTGTGCTCAGACGGCAAAGACTACCAAATCCACCGGTTAGACACTCAACCGTTAGGGGTAGAACTCAATGGGACCCGTGGCAAGTAAGGCTAGCAACCTGCTTCCCTGGTACTTTAAATATGATGCTGGCAACAATCAGAGAAAAATGCCTCGGACCTTTGGAGGTGACGGAGTCCCAACTTTAATTGACAAACCAGGGACTCCTAAGATACGACTCGGCAAACGAATGGTAATGAGATGGGGAGCTATTAATATCAATGGGGGCTTCTCTGGAAGAAGGTGGAGCTGGAAGAGGCTGCAAGCAAGATGGGGTTGGACGTTTTAGCTGTTAGTGACTTTCGGGTAAGGGGTGAGAAAGAAGAGGAAGTGGGAGAATACAAGGTCTACCTGTCAGGAGTCAAAGCAGGAATAGCACAATGGGGTGTAGGGCTTTACATCATGAAGGAAATGGAACCCAGTGTAGTTGCAATAAGGTATGTAAACGAACGACTGATGTGGATAGAGTTGACAGTGTCTAGCAAGAAAATTAGGATTGTGTCAGTATATCCGCATTGTGAAGGGACAGATCAATATAAGATGGATAGTTTTTACGACGTACTCAGTGATGTAGTTGTTAGAGTAAAGGACAAGGACAGTGTTCTTCTCATGGGTGATTTTAATGCCAGGATTGGAAATCGAACAGAAGGGTATGATAAGGTTATGGATAAATTTGGAGAGGATATGGAGGCCAACAGGAACGGGAAACAACTCTTGGATTTCTGTGCCAGTGTGGGCTTAGTAATCACAAACTCCTTTATTAAACATAATAACATTCACTGGTATACTTGGGAAGGCAGATCACGAATTCAGGAAGGCTGTGAGGGACACACGTGTATTCAGGGTATTCTTTGATGACACTGATCACTATTTAATCTGCAGTGAAATTGGTATTGTGAGGCCGAAAGTGCTGGAGGTCAGGTCCATATGTAGGAGGTTAAGAGTGGAGAAGGATAAGGAAATCAGACACAGGTACATAAAAGTGATCTCAGAAAGGTACCAGTTACTTGAATGTAGTCAATCACAGTCATTGGAAAAGGAATGGACAAGGTACAGGGGCACATTACTTGAAGTGGCTAAAGAATGTCTTGGAACAGTAGTGTGTAAAGGTAGGATGAAGCAGACAGCTTGATGAAATAACACAGTCAAGGCAGCCTTTAAAAGGAAAAAGAAGGCGTATCAAAAATGGCTACATACTAGAACTCAGGTAGACAGAGAAAGTTATGTTGAAGAAAGAAACAAAGCCAAACAGATAATTGCAGCATCCAAGAAGAAATCTTGGGAAGACTTTGGAAACAGGTTGGAGAGTTTGGGTCAAGCTGCTGGAAAACCATTCCGAAATGTAATTAGCAGTCTTCGAAAGGGAGGTAAGAAGGAAATGACAAGTATTTTGGAAAGGTCAGGAAAACTGCTGGTAAATGCTATTGATGTCTTGGGCAGATGGAGGGAATATTTTGAAGAGTTGCTCAATGTAGGTGAAAATACGATCAGTAATTTTTCAGATTTCGATGTACAATGGGATTGGAATGATGATGGAAATGGGATCACATTTGAGGAAGTGGAGAAAATGGTCAACAGATTGCAGTGCAATAAAGCGGCTGGGGTGGATGATTAAGTCGGAACTCATCAAATACATGGAACCAAAAGATGTAACAACTAAAGAGGTACCTCTTTAATCAGCGTTGTGGGTAAAATCCTCGCAGGTATTGTTGAAAGGAAAGTGCGAGTATTAGTTGAGGACAAATTGGATGTAAATCAGTGTGGGTTTAGGCCTCTTAGAGGTTGTCAGGACCAGATCTTTAGCTTACGGCAAATAATGGAGAAGTGTTACGTGCGGAACAGGGAGATGTATCTATGCTTTATAGATCTAGAAAAGGCATATGACCTGGGTCCTAGGAGGAAGTTATTGTCTGCTCTACGAGATTATGGAATAGGAGGCAAACTTTTGGAAGCAATTAAAGGTCTTTACATAGATAGTCAGGCAGCAATTAGAGTTGACGGTAAAGTGAGTTCATGGTTCAGAGTAGTTTCAGGGGTAAGACAAGGCTGCAACCTGTCTCCACTGTTGTTCATATTATTTATGGATCATATGATGAAAACAATAGACTGGCTGGGTGAGATTAAGGTATGTGAGCACAAAATAAGCAGTCTCGCATACGCGGGTGACTTAGTTGTGATGGAAGATTCGACTGAAAGTTTGCAAAGTAATATTTCAGAGCTAGATCAGAAATGTAAGGACTATGGTATGATGATTAGCATCTCCAGAACGAAAGTAATGTCAGTGGGAAAGAGATATAAACGGATTGAGTGCCAAATAGGAGGAACAAAGTTAGAACAGGTGGACGGTTTCAAGTACTTAGGATGCGTATTCTCACAGGATGGCAACGTAGTGAAAGAACTGGAAGCGAGCTGTAGCAAAGCTGATGCAGTGAGCGCTCAGCTACGATCTACTCTCTTCTGCAAGAAGGAAGTCACTACTAAGACTAAGTTATCTGTGCACCGTTCAATCTTTCGACCAACTTTGTTGTATGGGAGCGAAAGCTGGGTGGATTCAGGTTACCTTATCAATAAGGTTGAGGTTACGGATATGAAAGTAGTTAGGATGATTGCAGGTACTAGTAGGTGGGAGCAATGGCAGGAGGGTGTCCACAATGAGGAAATCAAAGAAAAACTGGGAATGAACACTATAGATGTAGCAGTCAGGGCAAACAGTCTTAGATGGTAGGGTCATGTTACACGCATGGGAAAAGCAAGGTTACCCAAGAGACTCATGGGTTCAGCAGTAGAGAGTAGGAGGAGTCGGGGTAGATGAAGGAGAAGGTACCTGGATTCGGTTAAGAATGATTTTGAAGTAATAGGCTTAACATCAGAAGAGGCACCAATGTTAGCACTGAATAGGGGATCATGGAGGAATTTTATAAGGGGGACTATGCTCCAGACTGAACGCTAAAAGGCACAATCAGTCATAAATGATAATGAGTTATTCTTGAATAAACGTGAAATTCTTACAAGAGCACATACTTACCTATTCCCTCGCAAACTTCAATTTTACGTCCTATTGCTATCCGTTGTGCAACAGGTAAATATGGCCAAGTAATTTTTTTAATATTCGTTCAACTATAATAAACGTGCAGATCCGGTAACTCAGTTCGTTCAAACATCAAATATATACATCCAGATACCACCTCCCCACTTTCCATGTTAACAGCTACCGCATTTTTCACCTTCTTCACGACCACCGATCCTAACGTGATCCATCACGTATAGATACCCCTCATTAGGATGCGCAAATCATTATACGAACGCAACTACAGGAGTAACGCCATCTACATTTATATATAAGGAAAGGTAACATAGTAGGTTTCTCATGAAGGATATGCTTCAAAAGGTTGGTTGCTGTGAGGAAATCGTACGAGGAGGAGGTATGTCTGTTTAGTGATACTGCTTCCTTCATTCGAATGTGGAACCCACTATTTCAAGAGAGATATACTCAATCTCTTGCTGGATGACAATGACGCCTGCGACTAGCACTCAGGAGGACAGGTGTTCGACGTCTGGTCATCGGTAGCCAAGATGCTGACACGCTACCAATTGCCAGCCACTGTGACTGACCAGCTGGCACATGTTTGAAGTAGCATGGAATGGAGTTCCGGTACTTGTCATTCAAGCTAGTCGTACACGAAGGCCAGGTAGAGGGAAACATCACTGGGTTCAAATGTAAACTAGCAAGACAACCTTCTGTTGTAGTAGGAACTGTCTAGATAGTTGCAAATAAGAGAAAACAGAAGAAGGATAAAGACGTTCTCATGTCGCAAACCGTATTATGTGTGTGTGGTTTTCTATAGATTAGGCTAATATAGTAATTAGGTTCCTAGAGATGTGAAGATGACTGCTGCAATCAAATGAAACCCGTAATATTTTATAATCACTTTAAGAACTGTGGGACAGTAAATAAATGATAAAACAATAGTGCTTCCTCTCAATATATAGTCGCATTTCGAAAAATAAGTAAATAAATAAATGAAGAGAGCGACGGAATTGGCATGTTCCACACTGCCATGTTGATATTCTGTGCTTCAGATCCACAATTTGGTGTTTGGTCATTCAGCTAAGGTGGAGCGTTGTCTCACAACTCAGCATCTTCAGATCAGTGAAATCCTTTTATAACTGATTGCTATGTAGAATATTGCTTGTTCGTTGCGCTCAACGTCTGCACGATTCAGTGATCTGCAGTTACTGTGGTGTACAGGAGAGATGTTTCCCTGTAACACCTAGTGCATTAGGCTGTATTACATGTTGCCTGTTTAACGGTTTCTAGGAGCAGTAAAAATCCGATTTTCATTATTTAAAAATGTAAAATGGTCCCATAATCTATCCATTAATAGGTATAATCTTACGTTAATGGTATATCACTATGAGTAAAATATAAAGAGTAAGTGTGTGTATGTCTTCCAGTCACTGAAAATCGCAGCGAGCGGACATTTCACACTACTGCCATGTCTGACGTGTTCAGGTACAGCAGCATACTTTACCATGAGTCTATTGTACTTTACTACTCGTACAGTTTCCCTCGCTGCCACAGACAACTTGTGTGGTTTACCTGTTCATATTCATACTTTAATTTCAATTATACATGATTCTGATTCATCGCTCCACATAGTATAGGGCATACATCAGATGTGCGTACATACGTAGGATCGAATATCTACACATGAGGTGTTGTCATCTTCGAGTTTTGAATATATATGAGAAGTCTTTAACCATGAACTTATATTTTATTTTGTCTAACAATAAAAATTAGAAGAAAGAAGTGCAGTTTGCAGAAGAAGAAAAATGAGAGAGATTTCACACAGTAAATGCTTGGAAATTTATCTATCAAGCTGCGCTATTCCATGGAAATGGCCTCTCACTGTGTAGTATCTGCTTCCATAGACACATCGAAGACTTATCCAAAATTTTGTCACCGGTACTGGATGATCCCACGGAAGTCATATATGGAGAAAATATAATGAAAAATGATGTTAGCAGATCGGAACAAAGACATATCAATTACAAAAAGAGGAGCATCTAACATTAAACTTTAGGAACGTGTAATGGTTGGTAGTCCTAAAGCTTCCACTGTATTGGCATTGATACGTATGTGACTACAAATGGAATAAATGTGCTAACTGTCTTTGATATAGCACCATCTTAACGGTAAAGCCCTTCCAACGTTGCGAATGTATGAGCTACTGTCTCTCCAACTTCTGAACAGTTAAGTTTCATGGTACAAGTGTACCACGAAATAAAACATATTACAACTTGTTAAAAGATACTATTTATTATTATATATTTTACATAAATCTTTTCTACTTTGCTAATATATATTTTGTACTGTGTGAACTGTAAGATATAGATCACTGTGGTGAAATAAAACAACGTCACACTGATTTTTCTACTTTAATCATATTTATCACTTCTTCCATATGTTCCAAATAAATGCTTTTCTTATTTGATTTAAATTCAGTATGTATTTCATGCAGTTCAGCTGGTGCACTAATAGACATAAATGCCATATGTGAACTTTGCTTGTATAGAATTTCTGTTTATAGGAGGAATACTAGCAGACTTGCGTTTAGCACATGAGTAGATACCCATGCATCCATTTTACTCATCATCTTCAACATGAATTTCGTGTTCCATAATATATTTGACAATATCATTCAAGAGTAGTTTAATATACCTTTGCCATAGACTAATCTCTTCAGGGTGATCCTTACTCGATTTTACAGGCCACTTTGAGACTTTAAATATACACTTTGTGTTACGACTTGAGATGTTAACTTTATTGTATCATCCCCAGGAATGTCGGATGCGATTAAATTATATTCAGTTTTAGTTCCATAGATACAAACAGAGATGTCAGAAACGATAACATAAAACGCATAAAACATTTGAATATAATAAACACTACCCTGATGACCTGTCAGGAGGATGTCAGAATACCTGAATACATAACGACAAAGTGGAACTGCTAATACTTACAGAATTAATACTTTTTCGAAATGATACAAAGTTATGCACTTTTAATAAATTTATCACACACAAAATATGTAATCTTGACTGTTGTGACCAAGTGCTGTCTACACTGAAATCTAAAAAAAAAATTTTTAAGCTTGTCTAGCAGTCCTTGTTAAGATATTCATCCATCAAAAAGTCTTTAAAACTGTGTTTAAGCTTTGCTTTATCTGAAACCAAGTTTTCAATAGTTTCTGGAAATTTACTGAAAATGTCTGTTCCTGAATACTGAACTCCTCTTTGGACCAAGGTAACTGATTTTAGGTCTTTATTCATATTTTTCTTATTCCTAGTATTGATACTATGTATTGAGCTATTGGTTGGAAACAGAGACACATTCATTGCAACAAATTTCATTAAGTAGTAAATATACTGAGAGTTCCTTGAACAGGTTTCTACATGATATTGTTGAATTTGCACCACAAATGAGTGTTATTACATGCTTTTGCACGATATAAACTTTTCGTCCGTTTGATGAGCTACCCCAGAATATGATCCTGTGTTACATAATAGAATGAAGGTAAGCAAAGTATGCAAGTTTTTTTTAATTAGTACCTCCTACATCTCACGTCATTCTCACTGCAAATACAGACTTGCTTAGGCGCTTCAGCAATTCTGTGATATGCTCTTCCCAGCTGAATTTCTCTCTTTGATCTGCAGGTCTTCATATATTATACACATGCTGGAAAGAAATCTTTTATAGGTTCTGAACTGCGTATAGTGGGTCTTTTCAAAGTTGAATGGCAGTGAATTAGCTTTTAACCATTTATTAATGTCAGCGAAAATTTGATTAGCCGCCATTTACAAATCTGTACTTGATTTTCTACTTATTGCTGTGTTTGTATCATCTGCAAAACATAACGAACTTCGTATCTGGCAATATAACATACGACAGGTCATTAATGTACACAAGAAAAAGCAGTATCTTCAGCGATGTAGCTGCCGAAGATATTGATGTATCAGGAGAGTAGATTGTAATGGTTGTCATGCAAGTTGATGCCACTCCATATCACTGAACTGCATCTTTGTTCCACTCTGAACGTTCTCTACTTCTATTATAGCTTCAAAGCTATGTCTCGTGCTAAACTAATATTAAAACGCTTCAATACATTGGCAGTCAACTGATTAGTAGTGTTGAATAACAACAGTCTGCAACGACTTAGTTGAAACTTAATGAGTGATGCAGGTGTTGAACATAGTGGGAGCTCAAAGAATGGAAACCGTTCTCCATGCTGACTTGATTTCCACTCCAACGTATTAGGATCTCCATGAGGCAGCTTGATGCATGGTGACTTGATTTCTGCTGCTGCTCAAACTTATTTGATTTCCACTCAAGCGTTTGAATCAGGGAGCCTGCCTGCATGCCGGCTTGATACCTGCTGCTGCTGCTCAATTGTGTCAGGCACTGTATTGTCCACCTCATGGAGCTGTTGAACTGAGTGAGAAATAAGTGAAAACCATGAGAAACACGTACATACAACTACATAAACAATGAATATTAAGCAGTGAGAGAGGAATGATTTAATACTTAAAATACAATGAGAAAATCAGTTTTCAGTGGTGGATCTCTGATGATGCTTCATGATGATGATCAACCTTTCATTATGGTGTACAGAGCACAGCTGGTGGACCCACTTGATGTCCTACACTTGTAAGGTGACGATGAGTGGTGTGTGTGTGTTTGTGAGGGGGGAGGTTGACGACCACAGTGCCACAGGAATTGGAAACATTGTTTTGAACTGCACTTATATCCCGATGTCAACCATATCGGATTCTGATGTCACTTCAGACGTCATGGCTCGCGATCTTGGATTTTAAACTTAGAACCAAGCAGGTTAGAACCTGTAGCGTGACGTCATAGGAATACCATCACCTTGGTGGGTGAGCTCTATACATTTTTTTCAAGAGAATCCTATGAAATCTGTACATGCAAGGATATCACAGGCTGGATGGCTTTGCTGACCTGTGTCAGGTTTCTTAAAGTGAGAACACTTTACGGTGTTCCCATTTTCATTGTTATTGGATCGTCCTTTCACACTGTAATACAATAACGTTATCAGCTCTTGAGAGATGAACAATGCAGTTATTTACGCTGAGTTCGATATAGCTGACACCAATCATAATACAACTGCACCATCTTCATGTCAGTAATTTTTTATAAATTAACGCTAAATTGAACTCTCAGTCTCGATGATATTCCTATTACAACACACTTAACATTGCAGAGAATAACATCCCATTTATTGCTGCTTTTGATGCTAGTAATTTAGATGTTGGAGACAGGGAACCAAAAAGTCTGGAAACAAGTGCTCGTGTATCGTGCAGCTTGTCTGAAAGCTATTGTGCATGCTGAACCAGTATATTCTTGATGGGTATTAAACCTGGACGCGCCGGCCGGTGTGGCCGTGCGGTTCTAGGCGCTTCAGTCTCGAACCGCGTGACCGCTACGGTCGCAGGTTCGAATCCTGCCTCTGGCATGGATGTATGTGATGTCTTTAGGTTAGTTAGGTTTAAGTAGTTCTACGTTCTAGGGGACTGATGACCACAGATGTTAAGTCCCACAGTGCTCAGAGCCATTTGAACCAAACCTGGACGCTACAGGTGCGTGGTGGATAGAGATCTGGTAGAAATGTTAGATGTCCCATGTACAAAGTAAAACACAACCTGTTATAGATTCACTTAAAAATGCAGTGACATCCTAAACAGTAGATCAAATTCTATTTTTAGGAAGGATGGTTGGAGTTCAACTTATCGTCTGCATCAGTATCAAATTTCGACCACATCAAGACATACCTACAGTGAAAATCGATGTTATTTAAAATGTAAAACTGCCATTTATCAAAAAGAGTAGACGGATAGCTGCAGTAAAGCTGGCTAAGAATCCTACAGTTTTTTGGGAGCCTACTGCAATCTGAATTCGCCATGATACCAACTGTCTGAACGTATTTAATTTACTACAGTCGACAGTACAGTATTAAGTGAGCTTCAGCGACCCACACGTCTGGATGAACTATTATAGCACATGTTTCCTGTAGAAACATCCTTACTGTTCATCAGAAATGACTGAGAAGTCCCTTATATACTTTCGATGAGTATGTCAGTCGTTTATGTATATTGAGATGTATGACATTACATGCCATGTGTGAAATTACATGCAACTCTTGTAAGTGGTAGACTTTCACTTTACTTCTACTAAGCTAGAAAGCAAACCACTGGAAAACCAATTTCAAAGTAAAATTCTTTGCTTCTGAACCAAACTTGAAAAATTAGGTCGCATTCCTCCGTCATATGATGATGCTTGTGAAGCACACTATTTCCCTGTCACAACTTCGCAGTCACTTTGGATAATGTGATATGTACTGTTAATAGTAGTTTTTTGTAAGTTTAACCGATAGCGAAAGGCTGATAGTTTACCACAGACAATGGTTTAAGCCAAATCATGTTTGAAAAACCACTGAAATACCATTATCGAGACCTAAACAGGTTTGGAAGGTATGCCATCATCGAATCTAGTGCAATTTGCAGCGCTTTTGTGTGCAGATTTTCAGGCTTCTTCTGTTAAGCTAAAAACTGTGGTCTTAGCCGGTGTTCGTCAGAAATAATTTCAAAATCCCTCGGAGAGGTCTGAAGTAAATTGCTGTCGTTTGCGTGGATTGAGATGCGGGACATTCACAGTCCTGTATAACAAGAAGAGTTCTGTGAAAAATTACAGGCAATGCTCAACTGTGAAAATCTGTATCAGACTGCTACACAGAAGGGATGGCTGGAGGTTTTGGTGTCCTGCAGGCCAGGGCAGTACTCCTCTGTTGATTTTACTTTAAAGTATGGAAGATGGACTGTTAAATGGTATTAAATCATCATTAGCACTTGTCCATTGTGTATTCTCAGCGTCACCTTGTGTGCAAACGTCTGATTCGATAGTAAGCCTTTTCATCTGAATTCATGCCACTCAAGATAAACGATAAATTGTCTGCCGGTTCAAAAAATTGTACATTTCATTCCCTATCAAGAGCTTATGGAATCCATGTAATACAGGGTTGCGACACTGTATTTAGGATGTGATAAATGGTGGACAAAGATGCTAGTAAGTAGGCATTCCAACATTTCAAGAACCGCCACCGAGTTGACGTATATAACTAACTGTCTGTATCACTGGCGGTAGTTGGCCGCAAAAAATGTAGTGTCTTATATCCTTCCTGGGGAGAGAATGATATGCATTCCATAAACGTTAGTTGTGCGTGGAATTCAGCTCTCAGTTTGTGCACGAGACCCAGATAACTTCAATTAGTTTTGGGGCAATAATGCATTCTGTCTGAGTAACTGAAAAAGTTTGGGTACATCTTAATATGCTAATTCAATGGATATTCGCTGTGTTCAACGAAAAATTCAGTGTTGTCCGCACAATATTGGTTTTAAAAGCACAAAACTACACTTGGAAACGGTGTTAACACTTCTTGAGGAGCAAATTTTATTGATTTGTCCACGTTATTCTTTGAGTGCTGTCATTCTTTATTGGACATTCAGTAAGTAGATAGGTCAGTGGTGTATCGCTAACAATTGCCGCAGTTTTCTGCTGTTAGATCGCGTTGCACTTCGTGGTGAAGTTCATTGAATTTTTTTGTCATGAAATATCTCATTTTCAAATGACGTGAATTTTGACTTCCTGTTATTTGGGTTCATGTACAAGCGTGATTCCTGCAATTTTCCAGTTTCCTGTCATTTTAACTCAGTTCATATTTTCTATGGCTGCAGCGCCGCCCCATACCAGCGTTGGAAATCAGAACTTCTACACTCCACTGCACATTAGGTTCTCGAATTCGTAGTACGCGTGTGGTGTCTCTCTGCATGGGGCTGTCACCTTTGCATGGTGATACGACTCCAAGGTGGTGTGACTTCAGTGTCTCAATCGACACTGCCACCTCAGCAGCCAACAGTTCGGTCCTGCCCTGCTTTGTGTGAGCGACGGTGGTCCGCTGTGATTTGGCTCTGGGCTACCGCTGAAGGGTTAGTGATTGACTTCTCGACCGGTCTGGTGATCATGAACTTTGTGACTGTGGAATAGGGAGCTGTCCCTCGCAAGTCATTTAAAAAAAAAAGAATCTATTTCCACATTTTGGACTTTAAGTTAGGGGAATAAGTCAGGGAGAAAGCATGGAGGTGCGTCTGGAAGGCTCTATCCCTTCCCTGATGTTTTTTTAAATAAAGGCACGTGGATACTTCAAAACTTCAGAGTTATGAGAAGCAGTACACATTGAACACTTCTGAGTGAATAGTAGTCTGGGGAAAAATGTCAAAGTGGACTTGCTTTGCCTAGCAGACAGGCCTGGACATGCAGGAAAATTTTTTGTCTCAGGAAATCCGACGTCACAGCGTTAGTATTACAGAACTTGGATTCTTGTGTGGTAGAGCCTGTGACACTATAGCAGGTCTTGAATTCTGACTTAACAGAGCCAGCGCCAGTTTTCCAGGTCAGCCATTTTGCTCACCATCTCGGATTTAGAAGTCGTAGAGTTTGAACTAATCATGTATTCTGTTCTAACATCGTACAGCCAGGGCCAGTATTCTGTGTCACGCCTGAGTGCCCTGGTCACCATGATTGACCTCCATCTTGTATTCCAAATCATCCGTCTTGGGTTATGATGTTATAGTGGTTTTCTCAGTACTGTAGGTGTCGGATTCTGATATCATATAGCCGGTCCCAGAAATCTAGGACAGCCAGATTTTAGAATTTCCCACCAGTTTATACATGGTCTACATAAAGTCCGGGAATACTTTCAATTATTTACTGCACAAGAACCAAACATTGTGCAGATATCGTACGTATGTCATTTTGAAGAGAAACCTTGAAAGTTTTTTTCATGTATACCGTACAGCGTAGTTTGGTAATTTGCCAATA
Source organism: Schistocerca serialis cubense (assembly GCF_023864345.2). Taxonomy (NCBI): domain Eukaryota; kingdom Metazoa; phylum Arthropoda; class Insecta; order Orthoptera; family Acrididae; genus Schistocerca; species Schistocerca serialis. Next base: position 586,195,507 of record NC_064643.1, read on the forward strand.
GTCAGCGCAAGTCGCAAACATGGTGAGTTCAGGTGCGGAGCGAGCTTTCTGTGCAATGGAGTTCGACGAAAATAAGTGTGCTACAGCCGTTAAACGGATGTTTAGAACAAAGAACAGTAAGAAGCCACCAACAAGGAAGGCCATTTACCATTGGCACAACAAATTCGTTACGATGGGTGGCTTGTGCACGGCAAAGAGAAACGGACGTCCCAGTGTGAGTAGAGTGAATGTGGAGCGCGTACGAGGGACATTCATACGGAATCCAAAGAAATCGGTGCGTCCTGCATCCCGTGAACTCGAAATGGCTCCAATGACAGTGTGGAAAGTTCTGCGACAGAAGCTTTCTATGAAACCATTCAAATAGGAGCTAGTGCAGAAGGTCAATGACGACGACAAAGACAAGCGTTTGGAGTTTTGTTCGTATTGAATGAGATTGGGGATGGTACTGTTGATCGCTTAATTTTTAGCGACGAAGCCACTTTTCACACTAAGGGTTAGTGAACAAGCATAATTGTCGAATCTGGGGTACACGAATGCACTGAATTTGAGCGTGATTCCCCAAAAGTAAATGATATTTGGGCCTTGTCACGTCGAAAACTGTACGGGCCATTCTTATTTTCCGAGAGCACTGACACTGGATATTCCTACTTGGGCATGTTGCAGCAATGGCTGATGACTCAAATTCAATCGGACTTTCCGTTCATCTTTCAGCAGGATGGGGCTCCATCCTATTTTCATCTTGATGTTCGTGGGTACCTGAACACGGACCTAAAGCATCGATGGATCGGCCGTGCTACAGAAGGGGACAGCTGTTTCATGAAATGCCTCCCCGATCACCAGATCTCACTCCGTGGGACTTTCTTCTGCGGGGACACGTTAGAGGTATGGTGTATGTATCGTCTCCACCTCGTGGTGTAGCTGAGCTCGAGAGAGAATACGGGAAGCAACTGCCACAGTCGACGATGCCATGCTGGGACGGGTATGGCAAGAATTCGATTACAGTATTGACGTCCGCAGGGTCACTCATGGTTCAAATATCGAATGTTTGTGGAAAAAAAGAAAAAAAAACTTTCAGACTTTCTCTTCAAAACGCAAGATGTAGGACATCTGTCCAATGTTTAGTTCTTGTGCAATAAATAACTGCGGGCCGGAGTGGCCGAGCGGTTAAAGGCGCTACAGTCTGGAACCGCACGACCGCTACGGTCGCAGGTTCGAATCCTGCCTCGGGCATGGATGTGTGTGATGTCCTTAGGTTAGTTAGGTTTAAGTAGTTCTAAGTTCTAGGGGACTTATGACCACAGCAGTTGAGTCCCATAGTGCTCAGAGCCATTTGAACAACCAATAAATAACTGAAAGTGTTCCGAGACTTTATGTACACCCTGTACTTACGACAAAAACCGACCATAATAGGAGTGGGGAAACACACAAGTACAACTGGGCTACGTTTTGAGCTTCCCGACAAAATTTGGATTTCCCACCACTTTATACAGAGGACAATTGGCCTTTGTCAGATGTGCCATGGGGGAGGGGTGGAGAAATCCAATGATTCACCATCGATATCGGTGACTTCAGAACATAAGAAAAGCACGTTGGAATACGCACTATATACCAACTGATGAATTCTTGTCGCTCACCTGCCCCGTATACGAGGCACCTAAAGAGGCTAGGGAGGACTGCTGACGGAACGTCTCATCGCTTATGTCAATTTTCATAACCTAAAGCACTGGGAATTTTCGAATAGGTACGACAGACCCTGTATAAGTCTCCCAGCCACTTAAAAGCTATCTAGGATTCTTTAAAAAGTGGTCAAATATGACTCGTTGTCGCCTCCGTGACAAATACTATCGTAGCTTCAGCAGTGGTTATTAGTTCCTTCGACATTTTTATTGCTGACGATCAGACATCTACGCACTCACTGCGTGGTCTACAGGGATCGTGGAGCGACGGTTCACCCAGTTTCCAGTCTATCTCCGCACCAGCAAACGCCCCTTTCAACAACAGTTACAGCATCTTGTAATAGTTGAGGAAATAATTACACCTATTATAAAAATGTATCTGTTTGGATTGTTAACATCGTCCGCCGACCAAAGGTAAAATTAGAATTTTTTTCTCACATTCTCTTATAGTTTTCAACTCAACCGTTTCCGTACTTGTCTTCACTACCTGAAATTAATACATTTGCCCTTCCCAGTGTGCCCTGAGAGTTGTTATCACCGTCGAGGATAACCTTGTATAAAATATCATGCAAGTCATCATTTAGATCTCTTGGTATTCCCTGTGAGAATGAGATAGTATTGGTTACAAAGCAAAGAAAAACAGTGTGAACAATGCAATTCGCTGGGCAACGCATTTGAAGAAACCGTCTGTTAATTGCTTGGTGTGTGTTTGTATCAGCTATAAGTCAGTGCGTAGCTAAGTGGACATAAAAATCAATATAATCTACAATAATTTTTCACTGTCTGTTGAACTAGATCAATTATTTAAAAGAGAACAAACGTTTCTGGTCTTCGACCAGATGCGTATGTGATCGATAGTTTAACTTGGGCACAATCACTCATTACACTTAGTTCCAAGAGTAACAACTATTTCAGATCAATTAGAAGTCATCAGTCGCAATATTCTCTTTTGTAGTACTTTGTTTACTATGATTCGTCATAAGATAATCTGATCCCATATTCTGGAGCTACCTGCATATGAAATTCGTAATAATATTTTTCTTCGCTTTTCTTTCCCCCTTTCGAATTTTGAATAGGAGAGATATCAATTCAGCGTGAGTGACATCCTTTTATCTAGACGCTTCCACTGAGTGTGTACTATCGTTATACGCAGTCCACGCGTTCTTGATCATTTGTTCAAATGGCTCTGAGCACTATGGGACTCAACTTCTGAGGTCATCAGTCCTCTAGAACTTAGAACTACTTAAACCTAACTAACCTAAGGACATCACACACATGCCCGAGGTAGGATTCGAACCTGCAACCGTAGCGGTCTCGCGCTTCCAGACTGTAGCGCCTAGAACCGCACGGCCACTCCGGCCGGCTTCATCATTAGTAATGATGCTTCAGTAACAGTAAGGGTCGATACTAAGGCACAAGGCTCTAGTCAAACTTCGACACCGCTAGTGATACTTTATCTCCAGGTAGTACATACATTCCAATTGTGAACGTAACATGAGAACAAGCACAGTTCTACATCTACATCTACATTTATACTCCGCAAGCCACCCAACGGTGTGTGTCGGAGGGCACTTTACTTGCCACTGTCATTACTTCCCTTTTCTGTTCCAGTCGCGTATGGTTCGCGGGAAGAACGACTGTCGGAAAGCCTCCGTGCGTGCTCGAATCTCTCTAATTTTACATTCGTGATCTCCTCGGGAGGTATAAGTCGGGGGAAGCAATATATTCGATACCTCATCCAGAAACGCACCCTCTTGAAACCTGGACAGCAAGCTACACCGCGATGCAGAGCGCCTCTCTTGCAGAGTCTGCCACTTGAGTTTGCTAAACATCTCCGTAACGCTATCACGGTTACCAAATAACCCTTTGACGAAACGCGCCGCTCTTCTTTGGTTCTTCTCTATCTCCTCCGTCAACCCGATCTGTTACGGATCCCACACTGATGAGCAATACTCAAGTATAAGTCGAACGAGTGTTTTGTAAGCCACCTCCTTTGTTGATGGACTACATTTTCTAAGGACTCTCCCAATGAATCTCAACCTGGTACCCGCCTTACCAACAATTAATGATCATTCCACTTCAAATCGTTCCGTACGCATACTCCCAGATATTTTACAGAAGTAACTGCTACCAGTGTTTGTTCCGCTATCGTATAATCATACAATAAAGGATCCTTCTTTCTATGTATTCGCAATACATTACATTTGTCTATGTTAAGGGTCAGTTGCCACTCCCTGCACCTAGTGCCTATCTGCTGCAGATCTTCCTGCATTTCGCTACAATTTTCTAATGCTGCAACTTCTCTGTATACTACAGCATCATCCGCGAAAAGCCGCATGGAACTTCCGACACTATCTACTAGGTCATTTATGTATGTTGTGAAAAGCAATGGTCCCGTAACACTGCCCTGTGGCACGCCAGACGTTACTTTAACGTCTGTGGACGTCTCTCCACTGATAACAACATGCTGTGTTCTGTTTTCTAAAAACTCTTCAATCCAGCCACACAGCTGGTCTGATATTCCGTAGGCTCTTACTTTGCTTATCAGGCGACAGTGTGGAACTGTATCGAACGCCTTCCGGAAATGAAGGAAAATAGCATCTACCTGGGAGCCTGTATCTAATATCTACAGAGTAGGCTCTGGTTTTCCAAAAAACAATATGATACGCGAGCAGAAAACATGTTCTAAAATTCTACAACAGATCGACGTCAGAGATATAGGTCTATAGTTTTGCGCATCTGCTCGACGACCCTTCTTGAAGACTGGGACTACCTGTGCTCTTTTCCAATCATTTGGAACCCTCCGTTCCTCTAGAGACTTTCGGTACACGGCTGTTAGAAGGGGGGCAAATTCTTTCGCGTACTCTGTGTAGAATAGAATTGGTATCCCGTCATGTCCAGTAAACTTCCCTCTGTTGAGTTGCTTTCCTATTCCTTGGACACTTATTTCGATGTCAGCCATTTTTTCGTTTGTGTGAGGATTTAGAGAAGGAACTGCAGTTGGGCGTTAAGGCAAGAGAACGTTCCGGATATGAGTTTCCCACGTTCCTGGTGTTCATCTCAAGACCATAGGAGGGGAGCCAACGTCGACCGCTGGTATAAAAAGAATTGGGGGTGGGGGTGAGGGTGGGTGTTGACGCCCTAAGCAGAGATGAAAGCGGCACCATTACGCCACCCCTCGTCAGCCGGCACTCACGAGGCCATCGCTGCCGCTGGGAATCACACTAACTAGCGATACACAGAGCAGCGTCTCCCCTACCCAAAGACGTTTCCTTCAGCCACAAATTTTTCGTGACAAATCGCGTAAAGCCGAGACGCTGGGTGACGTGTCGCAGGCCGGGGGCGCGTCACTTCCTCCAATTACCGACGAATATGGAGGAGCTTCCGTCCCCGCCCTCCCCAGGCTGGTCGGGATCCTCGCGGGGGATCGACGATACACGCCCAGAAAATGTACGCTCACTCGTGATAAGATGCGGTAAGAAAGAATTCACAGTGTTAAACCAAAGCAAGATTAGAATTTGAAGCCATTTTTACTATTTTTCGACTGTGAAGGTTTTCTTAAATTACCGCTACCACTCACAAACTTTGTCATTATTGTATAAATTATTTATTTAGCGACATGTTTCATAGGTTATACCTCATCTTCAGGCTAAATGGCATTACAAAAACTTATTGTAAAGCTGTTTTTTCTAACGCCATTTAGCCTAAAGATGTGGTGTAACCCTCGAAACATGTCGCTAAATAAATAAGTAATACAATAGTTGACAAAGTTTGCGACTGCTAGCGGTAATTAAAAAAAAAAAACCTTTCAACGCCAAATTGAACTGAAGTTAGACCAAGACAAATTTGACACTGTTAAACCAAGACGTACTACATTGGTGTGGAAGGAAAAAGTAAAGAAAATCACTGCCAGAAAAACAGCTCGATGAAACTTGGACCATAAGTAGAAAGAACTGCTACAGAATATTACACAAGGTACGCAATGAGAGGAACACAAAAGACATTTTAAATCAAAGACAGTATGATTTGCAAAATAATGCCACCGGTTGCAGCAAGATTTTACTTTAAGCTCATTTCGACACTGTTAATTGGTATCTCCAGCAGAAAGTGCAAAACTGTTACCTAAGAAAATTACAAAACCAGTAATTACAGCACAATCACGAACAGAATTGTGAGGAGACTACACTCATATGTATTGACAGATAAATAGAGTTCGGTGAAAAATGCGTTCATCTTATAAAATAACTTAATAAGAAGATAATATTTAAACCATATATTCATTACAGACACTGGAACTGACATAAATTTCATAATCGTCAGCTACACGAGGTACATCTACATCTACGTCATTACTCTGCTGTTCACAATAAAGTGCCTGGCAGAGGGTTCGATAAACTACCTTCAAGCTGTCTCTCCACCGTTCCACTCTGGCAAGGCACGCGGGAAAAACGAACACTTAAATTTTTCTATGCGAGCCCTGATTTCTCTTATTTTATCGTGATGATCATTTCTCCCTATGTAGGTGGGTGCCAACAGAATGTTTTCGCAATCGGAGGAGAAAACTGGTTAAAAAATGGTTCAAATGGCTCTGAGCACTATGGGACTTAACTTCTAAGGTCATCAGTCCCCTAGAACTTAGAACTACTTAAACCTAATTAACCTTAGGACATCACACACATCCATGCTCGAGGCAGGACTCGAACCTACGACCGTAGCGGTCACGCGGTTCCACACTGTAGCGCCTGGAACCGCTCGGCCACCCCGGCCAGCAGTCAACTGGTGACTGCGATTTCATGAGAAGATCCCCTCGCTACGAAAAACGCATTTGTTTGAATGATTGCTACTCCAATTCACGTATCATGTGTGTGACACTGTCTCCTCTACTTCGCGATGATACAAACGAGCTGCCCCACTTTGTACTTTTTCGATGTCACCCGTCAGTCCCACCTAATGCGGATCCCACACAGCAGACCAATACTCTAGATTAGGGCGGGCAAGCGTAGCGTAAGCAGTCTCCTTAGTGGACCTGTTGCACCTTCTAAGTGTTCTGCCAATGAATCGCAGTCTTTGGTTTGCTCTACCCACAATATTATCTATGTGATCGTTCCAATGTAGGTTATTTGTAATTGTAATCCCTAAGTATTTAGTTGAATTTACAGCCTTCAGATTTGTGTGACTTATCGCGTAATCGAAATTTAGCTGATTTATTTTAGTACTCATGTCAATAACTTCACACTTTTCCTTATTCAGGGTCAATTGCCACTTTTCGCATCATACAGATATCTTATATAAATCAATTTGCAAGTCGTTTTGATCATCAGATGACTTTACAAGACGGTAAATGACAGCATCATCTGCAAACAATCTAAGACGGCTAGTCAGATTATCTCCTATGTCGTTAATATAGATAAGGAACAACAGAGGGTCTATAACACTTCCTTGGGGAACGCCAGATATTGATTCGGTTTTACTCGATGACTTCCCGTCTATTATTACGAAGTGTGACCTCTCTGACAGGAAATCACGAAACCAGTCGCAGAACTGAGGCGATACTCCGTAGGCACGCAGTTTGGTTAGAGGACGCTTGCGAGGAACGGTGCCGAAAGTCTTCTGGAAATCTAAAAATATGACATCAATTTGACACCCCCTGTGGATAGCACTTATTACTTCATGAGTATAAAGGGCTAGTTGTGTTTCACTAGAACGATATTTTCTGAAACTGTGCTGACTATGTATCAATAAATCGTTTTCTTCGAGGTACTTCATCGTCTTCGAATACCCAAAGCCCCACTGCAAATCGACGTTAGTGATATAGGCCTGAAATTCTGCGGATTACTCCTACTTCCCTTTTTGGCTATTGGTGTGACTTGAGCAATTTTCCAGACTTTAGGCACTGATCTTTCTGTGCGCGAGTGTTCGTATATACACTCCTGGAAATTGAAATAAGAACACCGTGAATTCATTGTCCCAGGAAGGGGAAACTTTATTGACACATTCCTGGGGTCAGATACATCACATGATCACACTGACAGAACCACAGGTACATAGACACAGGCAACAGAGCATGCACAATGTCGGCACTAGTACAGTGTATATCCACCTTTCGCAGCAATGCAGGCTGCTATTCTCCCATGGAGACGATCGTAGAGGTGCTGGATGTAGTCCTGTGGAACGGCTTGCCATGCCATTTCCACCTGGCGCCTCAGTTGGACCAGCGTTCGTGCTGGATGTGCAGACCGCGTGAGACGACGCTTCATCCAGTCCCAAACATGCTCAATGGGGGACAGATCCGGAGATCTTGCTGGCCAGGGTAGTTGACTTACACCTTCTAGAGCACGTTGGGTGGCACGGGATACATGCGGACGTGCATTGTCCTGTTGGAACAGCAAGTTCCCTTGCCGGTCTAGGAATGGTAGAACGATGGGTTCGATGACGGTTTGGATGTACCGTGCACTATTCAGTGTCCCCTCGACGATCACCAGTGTTGTACGGCCTGTGTAGGAGATCGCTCCCCACACCATGATGCCGGGTGTTGGGCCTGTGTGCCTCGGTCGTATGCAGTCCTGATTGTGGCGCTCACCTGCACGGCGCCAAACACGCATACGACCATCATTGGCACCAAGGCAGAAGCGACTCTCATCGCTGAAGACGACACGTCCCCATTCGTCCCTCCATTCACGCCTGTCGCGACACCACTGGAGGCGGGCTGCACGATGTTGGGGCGTGAGCGGAAGACGGCCTAACGGTGTGCGGGACCGTAGCCCAGCTACATGGAGACGGTTGCGAATGGTCCTCGCCGATCCCCAGGAGCAACAGTGTCCCTAATTTGCTGGGAAGTGGCGGTGCGGTCCCCTACGGCACTGCGTAGGATCCTACGGTCTTGGCGTGCATCCGTGCGTCGCTGCGGTCCGGTCCCAGGCCGACGGGCACGTGCACCTTCCGCCGACCACTGGCGACAACATCGATGTACTGTGGAGACCTCACGCCCCACGTGTTGAGCAATTCGGCGGTACGTCCACCCGGCCTCCCGCATGCGCACTATACGCCCTCGCTCAAAGTCCGTCAACTGCACATACGGTTCACGTCCACGCTGTCGCGGCATGCTACCAGTGTTAAAGACTGCGATGGAGCTCCGTATGCCACGGCAAACTGGCTGACACTGGCGGCGGCGGTGCACAAATGCTGCGCAGCTAGCGCCATTCGACGGCCAACACCGCGGTTCCTGGTGTGTCCGCTGTGCCGTGCGTGTGATCATTGCTTGTAAAACCCTCTCGCAGTGTCCGGAGCAAGTATGGTGGGTCTGACACACCGGTGTCAATGTGTTCTTTTTTCCATTTCCAAGAGTGTAGTTGCTAAATATGGAGCTATTTTATCAGCATACTCTGAGAGGAACCTGACTGGTATACAATGTGCACTGCAAGCCGCTAAGGGCTAAGGCCGGACTAAAAGCCCGTCGAGCATGTTTGCGGTGCATTGTAGAGACGTACTGCGGCACGTCCACCTACACCAAAGACCATCCAGCAGTTGTCAAACGCCCTGGTGGAACAATGGAGCGCCCTACCGGAAAGTTTGCTTATCAGCATCGTGATCTGCACGGGGCCACGTTGCAGGGCATGAATTGCCGTGCGTTTTGATCGTACATGCTAGTAATTGCCATGCCCCGCCTTTTGTAATGTTCAGGGAACCATCATAGATCGTGATTACCCTCAGTTTTCTTTGAATTAGTCATTTCTGTTCGTCTAATTGCGTAATCCTTTCGATTACCCCTTCTGTGCTATAACGTAGCAGTTGTTTCTACGTATTGTCCAAGTTCCGTCGAGCTGTGTTGCTTGTCACTGAATTTTACTCGAAACTTACTTTCGTCGCGAAGTTTAGTACACCAGTGCAGTTCTCTCTTTATGTTGACTGATAGGCTCCCCCGATAAACACTCGTAACTGCCACACAGAGCTGAGAAAGTCATTTGAATGTTGAAATGGGTACCGCGCGATCTTGAATGTGAAAGCCCACACATAAGCATATGAGAAGTACGGGGAAAAGTACGTAGGTAAATCCACATGATCAAGCTTAACTGGAGCGGAGTTTCAAAAAATGAACCACAACGATTTTACATTAATATTTTGTGTCTAAAATTTTGTTTTATTTTAAAATGAAGATAGCTGTGGGAATAATTTTTCACCTGTGAGATGCTATAGAACCATTTCATAGTAAAAAAGTACAGTGGCAGGTAGTCGGTCGCGACCTGCCTCAGAAACAAAAAGATAATAACAGATTAAATGTAGAATCTGTAGGAAAACAACGTCCACACAAATGCGAAGAACAAAATGGTTCAAATGGCTCTAAGCACTATGGGCCTTAACTTCTGAGGTTATCAGTCCCCTAGCACTTAGAACTACTTAAACCTAACTCACCTAAGGACTCACACACATCCATGCCCGAGGCAGGATTCGAACCTGCGACCGTAGCGGTCGCGAGTTTCCAGACTGAAGTGCCTAGAGCCACTCAGTCACTCCGACCGGCAATGCGAAGAAAGAAAGGGCAGATAATGTAACAGTTATCCGACGATGAGTCCAACAGCAAAGGTATTCAAGTTGCTGATGAGAATAACATACAGAACATGAAAAAGATAATTGAGGAGCTCTTACTTTCTGATGAAGACACTTATTATCGGTGCCCAAACCCGGTTAAAGTAAAATCTTGCTGCAACCGGTTGGCATTACTATGAATTTAAATGTCCTTTTTGTTTCTCTCATTGGATATTTCTGTTAGTTGCCATGTGTAATATTCTGTAGCAGTTCTTTCTACGTATGTTCCAAGTTTCGTTGAGCTATGTTACTGGCAGTGACACGTCATGCGAACGTTAAAGCAACCGCAGAAGCAGTTTTCAGGTTGCACTTGATAGTGGAAGCTAGATTTAAGTTTAACCGGGACACACAAATAGGATTTGTTGGCCTGGAATCATAGTTCGACAGTGCCAAATGGTTCAGGAGTCAAAAATTCTCAGAATAATAGTTCGGGAAAAAGGGCCTACCGCGCAAAAATAAATCTACTAGTATAAAAAAAGATCTTAGCTTGAGGAAGAAATATCTTAGAATGTACTTCCGGAACACAGCGTTGTATGGAAGTGAGTCAAGGACTATGGTGAAACCGGATAAGAAGAGAATCGCGGCCATCGTGATTTGTTGATATAGTAGGGCGCTCTAACTTACGTGCACCGGTAAGAAAAGGAAAAAGCAGTGTCTCTGTGGGCTTGGCGAGGTTACTTTACATGTTTCTGGTTCTGTTCACAGGATGTATACGACCCGGGACAACCGGGACATCCGGGAAAAATTCGGCAATTTTTTACAATTCCGGGAATTTATCGTTGTTTTAGTTCTCAGTTAAATTTTTGTAATTTTGACCGGTAAGAATCGATACTCTAACAAAGCATATTAGTGTATCCTGCTACTGCAGAATAATAGTGCAACAATAAAACGTGAACGAGAAAAAAGGTAAAATTAAACATAAATTGCAAGGGAAATGTGCCATATACTACAACAAATCACAGTCCTCATACAAGCTCTTGACAACAAATGTGTCAAAGGCTATAGGAAGACTCTGCAGTGCTTCATAACAACAAATTGCCTCCAATGAGCGTGACGCCCCAGCTGTTTATATTAGATTCGTTTTAGCAGTTACGAGCAGGCACATGCGCATGCGCAGTTGAGTGTTGTAAGAGTGGTACCTTCTTCCGTTTCTGGCTACATAAATGTGGCTGTTGCCTGTGTAAGCAGTCGCAGCAAACAGCTAGATGCCACCGGGAAAAATTTTACTACCGCGCCCAAGCTGCCAGATTTACGCATGCGCAGCTGGCCTTGATCTAGAGGGGGTGGGGGGAGGGGGGGGGGGTGCCATATTCATATTCTTCAGGAGAAAATACCGTTTCACAAAGCGCCTAGCATCCAGCGCACGTTGGTCTATCTATTACTCATATGATTTTGATGCGCATCCCTGTTGGTTTTTGAACACACTGTGTAAGTTGATTTCTGAATGAATCATAAGCCGCGCTGGGTACCCGTGCGGTCTTGGGTGACATGTCACGGTTCACTCGGCTCCCCGCTGTCGGATGGTCGAATCCTCCCTAGGTCATGGGTGTATGTGTTGTCCTTATCGTAAGTTAGTTTATGTTAGATTAACTAGCGTGTAAGCCTAGGGACTAATGACATCAGCAGTTCGGTCCCATAGTTAAAAAAATAAATAAATCACAAGTCGATATTTGAATGCGTGTATAGTGTACGTGATGTCTCTGTCCTCGCCGCATGGAGAAATAAAGTTTCCAGCAGGCAAAAGGGGACCGAGCTATTCAGTCTGAGCGGAGTAAAGCCGAACGAGTGAAAGCCAGTTTCTGTCTGATTATGTAGTTGTTTGGGTTTGCGAATGATCAGCGTTGTTATAATTACTAGGGAAATCCATAGATTCAGACTACCAGAGTGGAAATAAACGACTAACTGGAATAAGAGATAAGAAAGATTACGTATTATCTTCTCGGTGCATTCAGGAAAATGAAATTTTGTCATAAAATTTTTGGTCAGATTGCTACACTAGTAAGGGCCAGTTGTACAGTCCCCGTCTAGCAGCCGCCTAAGTTCTTTTCTGGAAGTAGCGCGGAAAATGGTTTGTACGAACATAACAACGCCTAGCAGGATAATAATCAGTCATAACTAAACCGGTGATTCTGACTGGGTTAGTGAAGTTAACCGGCGAATAAGTGTCGACAAAGGCGGGAATAGTTCCAGAATTAGTCATGATAAGATTGTTTGTTAGAACGAGGAAGGACAAGAAACGGGGACATCACCCAAATTAGGGAAGAATATGACGATTCCAAATATACAACAAAATCTCTTACTACTACTTTTCGATCTCATGCTCTTAAAACTGGAGCGTATGCATGAAATGTGAAAGTGTTTTCTAACATAAAGCTTTTTCCTTGTAGTAGGCCTAATAGGCATTTTATGTTGGTCTTCGTGAGTTATATTCTGTCGTATTATAAAAATGACCATTTGTGCCAAAACAGTCTCGTTTATTTGGTGTGTATTACAATTTCTGCAACGCTAGAAAGGCCTATTTTGTTTTACGTGGCAGACAGTGACAAAACAGACGTAATCAGATCGAGAAACCACACCAGTCTTGGGTACTATTTCTATTAACAGCTTACGCAGTATTAGACAAAGATATTTCGATTTTTCATGTAGCAAAACGTTCCAAGAACTTTGATGAGGTAACTGATTCTTTCGCAGAAAGGAAAGCACGTCATGTAAAGCTGTAGCAGGATTAGAGAGAAAACAATGCTAGGAGCTAAGGATTGAAGAAATGTGTGCTGTATTGCTCGTCTCTTGTCTTCACTGGTTTCATGTATCCTATATTTAATTTTATTTCACCCAAAACAGAAAGTTATTAGCTAACAGGCAATAAAGAGTGCAAATTTTCTGAAGAGTTCTTGTTATCCCGATTACAAATAATCCCATCCAGTATTAATTGCGAGATTTATTAAAAGGGGGCAGGATGTCAAACCGGCCGACTGTAAGTAGGAGAGGCACCACAGGACATTTTAATTTCCACTGTCCTGAATATAGTTTGATGGCATCCAATACAAAATATACACGTTTCAATTCCACAGAGCGAAATACGGTAACGTGCAATAGAAGAATGCTGTGTGGAAAGGGGTAGCACTGCACTCTGGAACACTTAAGACCAAACAGCATGTCTTACATTTCCTCGAACATATACGTTTTATGTATCAGACTCTTCAGAAAGCCGTGCGCTACAAAATTAACATTCTTTTGAAAATTCGATTTTTTAATTTTTTGACGTCGCATCTCAAATGCTCGAGGGGGGGGGGGGGCGGGAGGAGGAGCGGGTTGGGGGTGGGTGGGCGCCACTATCCTAGTACTGCCCGGGTTCGGAAATAACGTAGATTCGAGGCTGATGCGCAGAGCAGTCTGAGCTATAGTGGGCAAGTGTGTAGTCTCCACGTGACCCGTGTTTACATTTAGTAATTTTGCTGTTTCCTCTTCGTTTACTGCTCTCACGTCAAATGGAAACAAAATGGATTTCTGTGGCCGGGAGCTATCAAGTGAATTAAAGTACATTCACATAATTACGGAAGGCTAATATACGTTATTAGTTTCAGATTTTATTTAATTCCATTTTTCTGACAGACGCCTTGTAGACGCCTTGTAATCGCCTTGTAGAATAATGAAGTTATTTTTTCGGTTTGCTAAAGAAATTTGGTTTTTATCAATCTTTTACGCTGAGGCAGTCAATTTGTTTGAAACAAAGTGTTTAGTTCCACACTATTGGCTAATTTCAACTGCTCGCTGCATTTCAAGCGCACGTTTTCATCTTCTAGCACGTTTTCATCTTCTAGCACGTATGGCATTATGCCATAAGAAGGAATCAAAAATGAGTTAATACAGTACTGGTACTCCAAGAAAATTTATATCCCAAAACCCACACCGAAAACGTTAATGACAGGTCGAGGCCTACTTCATTGGGAATCCAGACATACGAATGTGCTCTTTAAGTATGCACCTTAAATGTGCCATTTTAGTATGGTTCACGAAATTCCGATGCTCTTGGAGTATCCTCTGATGTCTTTCTTCTCTTATGACATAATGTAGGTCCTTTTAATGTTTTACATGTACGAACATACGGGCTTTCCGTGTCATGGCAGCTGCCAAAGCACGGTGGCGCCTGTTAGCTGGCGCTCTCTGACGACTACTGAAACGAACCTATTTCTAACAGGACGCGGGAAAATAATGCGAAGGGTGGTTTGAGAAGCGTTACTTTCAAAGTAAGTTTCCTCTTACTCAAATTGAACTATGTGCGAAAATGTACGATGAATTTCGTAAGTCACAGAGCGTTTATATAGACTAGGCATTTGGAAGTATTTCGAGCCAAGAAGATCAGACATTCATCCTGTTATTATGAGCAAATCGATGTAGTGCTACGGGAAGCTCTCTCTCCTCTGCGGTAGCTAGTTTATTTGTGGAAAACTTTGAGGACATGTCACTGGACTTGGCTAAAAATTTTACTCGCACATTTGTGTGATATATCCTAAAGCGTAACACGCGCAAAGAAATATCAACATTATACGTGAAAGCTTAGCTTCTCTTGCAGCTTATTAACCTTAGGGATCAATATTATTTGTGAAAGCTTTGCTTTTCTTATAGCAACACTGTGTATATTAATTTAAAACATTAACTTTTCCCGTTTGTGTATCCCCGCTACGTAACAGTGATGTTGCTATTAGCTGACTACATCACGTGTCCTGTGGTCTGAATATCCACTGTCATCGGCTGGCGGGATCACGTGACATGGGCTATGACTGGCTACAATAGTGCGTTGCAATCTCGATTACAGTGGTTCAGAAAGTAACATGCGGTGTTTGGTGGAGTTCAAATTTATACTTTCGTAATACGAAAATATGCAGCGTACATGTTGCTGCACATCAAAAATCTTTCCAAAAGGAGTTTCCGTCCCTGACTTTCGTTTTCTAAAGTGCCGGGAAATTCTACGCCCATGTATAAAAACATAACTATTCAAAGGATTGATAAGTTTTACAGTTCCGAGGGAAAATATACCGTTACTTAATAACACGGAAAAAGTGTGTTTTCATCCGGGAGAAAGTGTATTTTTAGCCGGGAAATACGGGAAAAATCCGGGAATTTTTTTTTTCCTTGTCCGCTTATACACACTGGTTCAGCGCTGACGTCTGACATGAAGCGGAATTTCTTTTGGTCTTTGTCCTCATTTTCAGTTCTCTTAATTTGTTCTGGAAAACTATACAGCTTCTCCAAGCAGTATTTTCATTTCCTAGGATTATTTTCTGCTTCCGTTGTGGACACCTAGTGTTAAAAAAAATCTGTCTTAGAATTAACTGTGAGGCAGATTCCCCTTAAGAATCAGTGTTGGATTAAATGTACCAAACCAATTAAATAAACTTTTTAGAAGATTGCGGCGCTAGCAGTGAAACTTAAGTTTCGGTACTCACAATTTACATCGGATTTGCTAAAAGCACGTTTTGCATGAACTTACTAGGGTTTCAATGTGGAAAAAATGAAGGAAGCCATAACATGAAGTTAGTGGATGCACAGTTAAACATTCAATACGGTGATATTCAGAAATTCAAATAATGGATGGCAAAGTTAATTGGTGAGGAAAGGGATTGTGCTAGACACCATCTCCCTTTCCTAATGAATTTGCGTCCCGCCTACGTATAAATAACAGTCAGTGTTTGGCCTGAGATAAACAGAAGTTATCCATGCAATTGTGAATATACTGTCGAGCATGAGAAGCATAAATCTAGAAAGGTGTTAAATCTGTAGGTTCCCTTCGTCCTAATATACCAATGCTGTAAGTTATTAACAGCATACACGTCAATGCAACGCGAGAAGGCCGCTGTGGAGTGACGTGGAAGCGCTCTGCTATGAAGTCGAATATCGTACTCCGTCAGTCTCCGATGCGGAGGAGAGCTGCTTTCGAAACCTGCCGTTCTCGCTGAAGCGAATCAAGTCTCTACCGTCTCGTTCCACCATAGGAGCACAAGTGCCCATCTCTTTAGAAGCCTCTCTCCTTCGTAAGCCTGTAAAATTTCCTTTACCAATCAACAGACAATAAGATTTTCACCACTAATGGCGTAACTGTTCGTTGTTACAAATCTCCTACAAGAAGCCGGCAACCACGTCAGATCTAATAAGCTCGATTTCCGCCCCTCTATGCTCGAAAAAAATCAAATCAGATACTATGTCATACTGAAGTCACACTACAGCTACCAAACCGTGATCCTTTTTAATTGCCAGTGCTGTTTTCTCTACTCGTCGGAAAAGAATTAAGGGAAGAAAGTGACTTTTTTGCATGGCAACAGCCTGCCGATCGCCTGCTACTATTTTTATAGTCCTATTTCCGTGTATTTTAGGTCAGCTGAGAAATGTCACCGCGCGGGGTAGCCGCGCGGTCTTACCCGCCTTGCTGCGGTTCGAGCGGCTCCCCCCGTCGGAGGTTCGAGTCCTTCCTCGGGCATGGGTGTGTATGTGTTGTCCTTGGCGTAAGTTAGTTTAAGTTAGATTAAGTAGTGTGTAAGCCTAGGGACCGTTGACCTCTGCAGTTTGGTCCCATAGAATTTTCCTGAGAGATGCCTACTTTGTGGAATGTTTCTTTGACACAGGCCCGACTACCGTCCCCTCCTTTGCCGAAATCCTCTCTGCAGAATAAAAGATTTCAGAGCACCTTCCTCTAGCAGGATACAGGCTCTAAACAGCACCTTTCCCCAGATGGACCTCGCCTTTTCCAACGTGCCTGCTGCCTTGACTCACAGTGTTCCAGAATCAACGCCACTACAACGCGGGCACTGCTGAGTCTGTGTCTGGTCGTCTACTTGCAAGTGGACAGTGTGTATGATCCCAAATTCATCTACAAGCGTCAGCTAGCTGCCAATTCTCAGAACATTTCGCAACTGAACTGCAGGGTTCCTTTTCACTTGTGTTTCACTCTAAAAATCCTGTTCCACGAACTGCTGCGCCACAGCTTGAAAGTACAACCAAAGAAGCAATTATAATAACATGAACTAGACTAAGTAGGCCGGACGGGGTGGCCGAGCGGTTCTAGGCGCAACAGTCTGGAACCGTGCCACCGCTACTGTCCCAGGTTCGAATCCTGCCTCGGGCATGGATGTGTGTGATGTCCTTAGGTTAGTTAGGTGTAAGTAGTTCTAAGTTCTATGGGACTGATGACCTCAGAAGTTAAGTCCCTTAGTGCTCAGAGCCATTTGAACCATTTTGAAAACTAAGTACAATACACTAAATAAATGAAAAGAAAATCTCCCCCTGCAGTCTCTGTAATACGATAATTCAACACGAAAAGTGGATTTGCAAGATCTGCACAAATTTAATTAAGTTAAATCGAATATGCATACCAAAATAAATTAAAAGTGACCAGCTGAAACGACATGACGCTTTTCACCACTATCGAATTAACTTTTTCGTTGTCACGGCCAAAAATGATAGGAATCTGTGTTTTAGCATGAAAATTATGACGGTAACTTTGCAGAAAAGGCGTCAGTGTCAAACGGCTTAAAAGAGATTCACAGATAAGCAAATGTGAAACTAAGTAATACGAACGGAAGGTACTTCTTGACAGGTTAAACTGAGTGCCATCTGAGGACATACTCTTACCAGCTGAGCTATCCACACGACCCTCCCAGCTTCAATCTGCCAATATTCCTCTTATCATTTTCCCAAATTCATAGGAGTCTTCCCAGCATGGCTGACGGTAAGAGCAGATCTGGGAGTACAGTTTAGTTACACTTACACCGAGTGTCTCCCCTGCTGGTCGTCTCTAGTGCTTCGCGAGAAACTTGCAATTTCGTTTTTGCAACATGTAGCTACACTCAGCTCAAGCGAATAAGGCTCGTCACGCCTCACACACGACGAGCTGCGTCGACAGAGGGCGTCGTTTTGATTCCCGTTACAAACAAAATTTTTCCAAAATCTAAATTGTACGTGATCATTCGATGGAGCGGTTCCAAATTAGTCGAGTAAGTTATCCGTTTTATCGATATCTATTGACAGGACCAGTGAAACACGAAAAATAATCAGTGCTATATAAGCAACTGAGCAGCAATTCTGCATGGTGGTAACTGTTAGCGTGAAGTGAGGTGGTGCCATCGCTGCTGGAGTACTTGTTATTCTTCGCGTTTTAGTGTCCCTGTTAATAC
The DNA here is from genome assembly GCF_023864345.2 of Schistocerca serialis cubense. Taxonomy (NCBI): domain Eukaryota; kingdom Metazoa; phylum Arthropoda; class Insecta; order Orthoptera; family Acrididae; genus Schistocerca; species Schistocerca serialis. The sequence goes on from NC_064643.1 coordinate 586,213,934, forward strand.
ACACGATGAAACGAATATCGCACTAGACTCTGTCCAACGAACACGTAAAACTCCGCTTTAAAAGTCATTCTGTTTCCAACAGGACACAAACAGACGCTTCCCCTTGGAGCTGAACGCCGCATGAAATACACGATGAGCAGTAATTGTTTTTGCTGACTTGACCTACACACTGCAAAAGCGAAATTCTTAGTATGTACCGAAACACCAGAAACATATGCGCCTAATTAGCTTAGGAGAGAAACCCTGCATGGCTCGTTTTGTCTCTCACAGTACAGCCGATGTAGGTAGTTTAATTTTACGGAATTTCACAATATCGAACGTTCTGCTGCACAATGATAATGAAACAGTGCCAAAACGTACACTGATGAAAAAAAAATCATAATGTCAAAAGATAAATAAAGTAGAATAATTAAATTTCGTGAATACATTTGTCTGGTAACGTTGCAAGATCACAGGTTAATGTAAATGCTAGATGAGCCATCGAAGATGTGAAATGCTGGTACAACAATAACTGGTTTAACCGCCAGAATGTTTAATGCAAGCACGCAAATGTGCACGCACTTTGTTGTATAGGCACCGGTTGTCAGTTTGTGGCATGGCGTTCCATGCCTGTCGCATTTGGTCGGTCAGTGCAGGGATGGTTGATACTGTTTCTGGTTGACACTGGAGTTGTCGTCTGGTGATGTTTCCACATGTGCTCGACTGGAGACAGATCTGGTGATCGAGCAGTCCGAGACGACACGTCGACACGCTGTAGAGCATGTTGAGTGTTCGACAACACCCCTTGGAATACTGTTCATGGATGGCAGCTCAGCAGGTAGAATCACCAGACTGACGTACCAATTTGCAGGCAGCGTGCTTGAGGTAAGCATGAGAGCGCTCCTGCTGTCGTATGGAATAGCACCCTAGACCATAATTCCAGGAGTAGGTCCATTCCCTCTAGACCGCAGACATGTTGGCTGCAGACACTCACCTGGCCTCCTTCTAACCGACACACAGCCACCACTGGCACCAAGATGGAACCAGCTTTCATCACAAAACACAACAGACCTCCACCCTGCCCTCCAAAGTGCTCCCGCTCGTTATCACTGAAGTTGCACAACTGCGGTGGTTTGGGGTCAGTGTAACGCACGCTGCGGGGTTCCTGGCTCGGAGCTGTCCTTGCAGTAACCGATTTGTAACAGTTTACTGTGTCACTGTAGTGCCAACTGTTGCTCAAACTGATGCTGCGGATTCTGTTACGATTTGCCAGAGCCGCACGCCATTAAATGTCTACCTTCTCGGTAATGCAACTGGGCTTAGTCATCTTGCGACCGTGTATGGTCGTGACCACTGGTGGTAGCAAATATGTACTGTGGCTACATTCATGCTAACTCTTCCTGTATTAGCGGAGGAGCAACATTAATCTCCTCTTTGCCCTATTACACGACCCTGTTCAAACAGATAATAGCGTCTTTGCTCCTTAAAGGCATTCTTAATTAATATCAGCTCACCACACGTCTACCACGTTTCATTTATAACGCACAGCTCCTTCTTGATGCAGCGAGTTTTTTTCTTCATCAATGTATTTTGGTGAGAGTAATGTAGAGCATTAGTTCTTCGAAAGGTAACGATTCAAAACAAGCCATTATAGTCTTCATAATCTGCATTGTGGACCACGCCATTCTTCTTACGAAATTCCGTTTTCACCGATTCGACGTCTATTCTGTTGTTTCTGATCGGAGCCTGTTGGCAATCATACAAAAACATTGACACTACGTTCATTTCATAAAATTTCGTTTCATTGTCTTCTCTTGCTTTGTTTCTGAACTTTCCTTCATGTACTTTTCACGTCTTCCGGTTAGACTCACGATATCAAATACTCCAAACAATCAATTTACTAACTTACTCGCTTATAGTTTTTAAGAATTGCAGTATTGCCACGTTTACAATACTTTTCAGTGAATGCAGTTACTTTAGATTTGTCTGCAGCCGTATCTCGGTTGCATCTTAAAATCGTGTTAAAAAAAAAAAGATGTTTCCGAGTTCAGTCTTGTTGCCTGGCAGTAAGATCGGAAAATTCAGCAAATAAAATTGTATTTGAAATGGTGTTGACAGCTCTTAAATACTTTAACCCCTTGACTACCGACTTTGTATGAAAGATATTAATGTTTGGTTACAGTAATGTTTTAAAAACGAGAAAAGAATATTTCACGCTGTTCCCTCTTCTAAGGGGATTGAGGAGCGGACGGCAGGACATAGGTGGTTATTCATAAGTACTTCCGAGTTTCCCAGACAGCTGCGCAAGACCTATAAGACACACACATCACTGGACAGAGCATATGTCAACAAACTACATGTGCTCAATATGGGCGTCATTTTTGATGTGGTGAGCTTCAATTCGTTTGTACAAATCGTTGACAAAATGTGTCTGAACAGCCCGCTTTGCGAATATGGCAACTGCGTTGCCTATAGGCAATTGCGAACCAATTCGATGTGACAATACGTTGACGAAGATTAACATTGAAACTTAAAGACTGTACCGCCTAAAAATGTAATCAATAACTATAACAATTATGCTTATCTGTACCAGTGAGACACAGCAGTAAAATAGAGCAATAAAATGCACCAAATTCTAATTGGTTCTCTGATGACCTATCGCTGGCATTCTGAGGGTTAACTAGCGAGTCTATCTTCTACTGTAGCGTCAATAGAGACGTTGAAAAATTCGGTCATTCGTCTCACCCTGGTTAATAATTACGTACAGGAATCCTCCATGTTTCTCTCAACCATCCTGCCCGCCCCCCCCCCACCCCCCTCCCTCCGCCGCACACACAAACGCACAACACAAACACGCGTGCGCACCCTGAGGTGGGTCCTCTTGACGCAAGATGAAATCATGTTCCAGCTTGAGTGGCTGATTCATGTTCCGCATAAGAGACAGACTCTTTGCGCTAAGTTCAAAAATGGATCATATGGCTCTGAGCACTACAGGACTTAACATCGGAGGTTATCAGTCCCCTAGAACTTAGAACTACTTAAACCAAACTAACCTAAGGACATCACACACATCAGTGCCCGAGGCGGGATTCGAACCTGCGTCTATAGCGGTCACACAGTTCCAGACTAAAGCGCCTGGAACCCCTCGGCTACAGCGGCCGGCCCGTTAAGTTCGATAGGAACTGAACCATGCAGAAGTTGTTTCCTCAATCATTTCACTCCTTCATTTCGTCTTAGATGTTCAGTTGGGCTGGTGACGGAGCAGGAACAGTCTCTCTTCTCCGTCCTGTCCCCCCCCCCCCCCAACCCCCTCATCCATTCCGACTTAACTAGCTCAACTGGCGCTCTATCTCTGACTACGATAACATGTTAAACGTAGACATACATTACTAGACTGGCAATGCCGTTTACGCTGTCACTAGACTCACTGAAACCAGCGCTTTAGAATCTTTATAGGACGGTGATCACAAAGGACGTGTAAACAACTGTTTATTTATTGAGAAAGCATTAGTAATAAATTAGGATAAGGTGATAAATACGTTGCCTCCAGAGTTTTGATGTAGTGATCCATACGTGCGTCGTGCTTGGCTATAATTTTTCGTACACTAGGAGAAAATTTCAAGGAAAGGAACACGTCGCAATGCTAGAATAACTAGAAATGTGTTAAGTAATTTTGTTTTTGTACTGTATGTAAGCCTAACTAATTATGTTGCGGGTTGTCCTCTGTGTAATACCGTTAGCTTTAAATAATTTATGTATATTTTAAGGGATTTGATAAATATATTGTTAACAGACGTAGATTAATGATGTGATTTCAACCAGTTTTTCTCAACTTTAGCCTTCATTAGCATTATGAAAATGCTAGTAAAGTAGAACGCGCTATTTGTCGTTGATGTCAGTTGACTGTATTTAGGTAAGTGTTGTTACGAAAACTACAACCAATTTTAAAAGTGTGTATGTAACCTGACGTTCTTCTCACAATACGACTCTACAATATGTATGTTAAACTCATCTAGTTCTCAAATATTTGCTCAACCGTAGAACTTGTTTAGACCGCCTCGTAAAGCTTACAATGCCATTTTGTTTCAGAAAATCTTAGAAGTACCGTACACGATCTTCATGACGCTGCCATCTTACCTGACCAAATTTCAGGCTTCAGTCTCGTAATTTGCACATCTACGTCTACATCTACATCTACATCTACATCTACATGGATGCTGTGCAAATCACTTTTAAATGCCCAGCAGAGGGTTTATTGAACTACCTTCACATTAATTGTATATTATTCAACTCTCGAACAGCACGCAGAAGAAAAAGAACAGCTATATCTTTCCGTGTGAACTTTGATTTCCCTTGTTTTATTGTGACGATCGTTTCTCCCTATGTTGGTCGTCGCCAAGAAAATGTTATCGCATTCAGAAGAGAAAGTTGGTGATTGAAATTTCTTGAGCAGATTCCGTCGCAAAGGAGAACGTCTTTGTTTTAATTTCCACCTTAAATCCTGTATAATATTCGTGACACTCTGTCCCCTGTTTCTCCACAGTACAAAATGTGTTGCCCTTCGTTGAACTTTCTCGATATATTCCATTAATCCCACCTGGTAAGCCGGCAGTGGTGGCCGAGCGGTTCTAGTCGCTTCAGTGCGGAACTGCGCTGCTGCTACGGTCGCAGGTTCGAATCCTGCCTCGGGCATGGATGTGTGTGATGTCCTTAGATTGGTTGGGTTTAAGTAGTTCTAAGTCTAGGGGACTGATGACCTCAGATGTTAAGTTCCATAGTGCTGAGAGTCATTTGAACCATTTGAACCACCTAGTAACGATCCCGCACTACCCAACAGCAGTCCATCAGATGTCTGACAAGCTTAGTGTAGACAATCTCTTTATAGATGAGTTGCATGTTCTAAGTGTTCTGCCAATAAAATGCAGTCTTTGGTTCGCCTTCATCACATAAATTTCTGATTGTTCTTTTCACCTTAAGTTATTCGTAATTGCAATACCTAGGTATTTAGTTCAATTTCCGGCCTTTACATTTTATTGATTCGTCGTGTAACTGAAGAGTAACGGATTCCTTTTAGCACTCGTGTGGACTACTTCACAATTTCGTCATTTAGGTTCAATTTACAGTTTTCACATCATAAAAATATCTTATGTAAATCGTTTGTCAATCGATTTTGATCTTCTGCTGACTTTACTAGACGCTAAACGACAGCATCATCTGCAAACAACCTAAGACGGCATTGGTTTGTAATTTAGTGGATTACTCCTGCTGTCTTTCTTGAATACTGGTGGGACCTGTGCAGCTTTCAAGTAATTGGATATGGATCTTTCGTTGAGCGAGTGGTTTTACATGATGTCACGTGTGGAGATAGTCCAGCAGCGTACTTTGAAAGGAACCTAACTGGTATAAATCAATGACCAGAAGACTTGTTTTTATTAAGTGATGTAAGTTGCTTCACTACTCCAAGGATATCTAGATCTAAGTTGTTCATGTTGGCAGCTGTTCCTGATTCGAATTGTGAAATATTTACCTCATCTTCTTCGGTGAAGAAGTTTCGGAGGGCTGTGTTTAGCAGCTCTGCTTTAGCAGGACTGTTATCCGTAGTATTTCCATTGCTATCGCCCAGAGAAGGCACTGATTGCGTCTTGCTGATAGCATAGTTTACATACGACCAGATTTGGATTTTCTGCTAGTTCTCGAGACAAGGTTTGCTTGTGGGAACTGTGATAAACATCTCGCATAGAAGTCCGTGTTAAATTTCGAGCTTCTCTAAGCGACTGCCAATGTTGAAGATTTTGCGTTCGTTTAAATTATGCATGCCTGTTTCGCTTTTTCTGCAACAGTGTTCTGGCCTCATTTGTGTAGCTTGGTACACTTATTCCAATTCAAGCCAAATCTGGTCTGATCATACACTATTAATTTTCAACGAGTGGAGATTGTCTCTGAAGAAGGCGTCAAGGGAATTTTTACGTGCTTTGTGGAATAGACATAGTTTTCGTTTATTTTTGGCGGATTCGGCAGTTACGATATTCAGTCTCGCTACGACAACCCTGTGTTCACTAATGTTTGCTCCATTTTGATGCTCGTTGTTAGCTCAGGATGTTCGAGGGTTGCCCAGAAAGTAATGCACCCCATTTTTTTCTTGAACAATTGTTTATTGAACATAATGAGAATTATACAAAGGAATGGTGTTTTATCTATACACCATATTTTTCCACGTAATCTCTGTCGCGGTCTATGGCCTTCCTCCAGCGCGAAACAAGGTCGTTTATGCCCTGTCGGTACCAATGCTTGTCCTGGTGACGGAGTCTGTGAATAATTTGCTGATTGACAGATGCAGTGCCAACTGCCGAGTCTTAATGCGTCTGTCCTCGCGAATGACAACATCAGCTCGCTCCAACAAGTCAGGTGTGAGAGCCGTGGGTGGTCTCCCCGACCGTTGCAAGTCGTGGAGCTCCGCCGAACCGCCTTCTGATGACCTCACCCTCCGTGCCGGGAGACTAACTGTACTTTAGTCGACAGCGGATGCTCCATAGGCTTTGCACAAGCGTTTGTGTACATTCCCTACAGTGTCTTTCTCTGCAGTGAGAAATTCAATGACGGCACGTTGCTTGTAACGTACATCACCTACAGCGCCATTTAGAAACTGTCCTGCACCTGCACTAAGTATCGGATGTGACGGAAACTTGGCGCGCTCACGTTTCGCATTCGTAGCATTGTTTTCGGCTCCGTTACTTTCTGGGCAACCATAGATCGTATGTCTGTGATGTTAAATGGTCTTCGTATTCTCCAGTAGCTTCTGCATTTGCTGGGAACAGTGACGTATGTGGAAGACAACACGAGCGCCGTGAGCCGTAGCGTCGGCATAGTAGATGGCGAGCCCTGCAGCAGTCGGGCCGCAGCGTGACGTGGGGGAGCCGGAGGTCGCGGTGGATGACGAGGCGACCACAAAAGGCTTAGGCTGGCCGCTGCTGCCGGCCGGGGTGGGCTTCCGGCCGCCGCCCGCCTGGCCCTTCACCGGGCCTCGTTAATCCCGCGCCGCCTGGTCGGCCGGCCGCTCCATTACGAGGCCTCCGGAGACGGAATTAAGGGAGAGCGGAGCGCGACTAGCCGGGCGTGCAAATTGCGGGCCGCGCCGCGCCGCACCACGGCGCGCCAGCCGGGCTCCTCCTGGTGGGCCGTCGCGCCGCTGGGAGCTGCCCGCCCGCACACTTATCTCTGCCGCGCGCGCCGGCAACTTCTCCCCGATTCCTGCCCGCTACGCTACACAAACGCTTTCGTACGCAAGACAAAAACACGCACCACGAAGGAATTATCCGAATGCGGCTCACATCGAGAGTTGTGATGTACGAGGGCTGTTCGGAAAGTGAGGTCCGATCGCTGACGATGCAGAAACCAATATAAAAATAAAAAATGTTTCATTTGCAAGAGTTAGCTACACCTTGCAGCTACTTCTCGACAGTAGTGGGACAAAGTTCGTTTCAGAGCATTTTGTTAGTGCAGGTATGCACTCAGCGGCAGACCTATTGTTCTGCTTTGATTGACCGCCGTCCGCGGTGGTCTCGCGGTTCTAGGCGCTCAGTCTGGAACCGCGCGACTGCTATGGTCACAGGTTCGAATCCTGCCTCAGGCAAGGATCTGTGTGATGCCCTTAGGTTAGTTAGGTTGAAGTATTTCTAAGGTCTAGGAGACTGATGACCTCAGAAGTTAAGTCCCATAGTGCTCAGAGCCATTTGAACCATTTTTTGCTTTGATTGACAGGTCATTAACCTAGTGTTCTGCTTCGATTGACAGGGCCTCAAACTATTGCCCTGCTAAAAGGATCCTTCCTTTTGATTGACAGGTCCTTACCCTACCGTTCCTCCATCCCCTCCTCCTCCCTCCACCCCTCAGGAAAACTCCAACCCACTCCCTTCCACTTGCTGCTAAAGGTACAGTTTCAGGTCAGATTTATTTGAATAGCGCCTCTCTTATCAATTTTATTGACTACTTAATTAAATTGATCAACTAATTATCTCCTCCCTCTCTGGTAACCCTACCCCTTCCAGAAAGTAGCTCGAAAAAGACTCAGTTGATAGGTGATTTGAAGGGAATTCAATTGCCGTGTATGGAATGTTGTTTAAACAATGTAGATACCGTATGGAATATTGTTTAATTATTTATGGCAGTGTAATATTTGCAAAAACAGACATAATGTCTTATGGGATAACAGCAATCAGTGATTTTATAATGTTACTTTAAATCCGTCTTGACTGCAAATTTTTTTTTTTTTTTATTATTCATATGAACGGTTTCGGTTCATTCAGAACCATCTTCAGATCTGATATTTACGTTACAGGAGTAACCCGTCCAATTCAGCAACTTTCACATGCTGAATTGGACGGGTTACTCCTGTAACTTAAATATCAGATCTGAAGATGGTTCTGAATGAACCGAAACCGGTCATATGAATAATAAAAAAAAATTTGCAATCAAGACGGATTTAAAGTAGCAGTGTAATATAATTTATTTATGCAGTTAAAGAACTTGTCAGGAAATCGATTGCAGTGCATGGAATATTGTTTAAACAGTATTCCATACAGTGCAATCTCCCTCCAAATGACCGATCAACTGAGTCTCTTTCCTGCCAATTTCTGTGGGTGGGGTTTACAGAGGGGGTATGGATTAATTCGTTGTTCAATTTAATCAAGTAGTTAATCAAACCGATAATGGTGAGAGAGGTTATACCAATAACTCAGTCCTGAAAGTGTACCTGTAGTAGCGAGGGGGAGGGTTGGGTTGGAAGCTTCCTGAGGGGTTGGGGGAGGGGGCAGACGAACAATAGGTTAAGAATCTGTCAATCAAAAGGGAGGATCCTTTTACCAGAACAATACATTAAGGACCTGCCATTCGAAGGAGAACAATAGGTTAATGACCTCTCAATCTAAGGAGAACAATAGGTTTTCCCCTGAGTTCATACCTGCCCCTGATGTAGCCAGCGCGCACTAACAAAATACACTGAAATGAACTTCATCCCACTACTCTCGACATGGTTGCTGCTCTCACTGAGACATTTGTCGTAGCGTTATACCGACTTTTCAATACTCTCGTTATAGAATGCAGCCACCTGTGCATCTGATAACTCTCTACACTGGTCTATAGCTCGTTGTCTATGCCCAAGCATATTCTCCACATCCCGTGTTTCGTGTCAACAGAGAGGATACTCAGGTCGAACCAGTTAGGGCTGAGTGTTTCAGAAAAATATGCATGATTTATTTGACAGAATGAACTTCACAACTGGAGCAAGTCAAAACGTGTTTGTCTACCTCTAGTCCTCATGCTACCAGTTCTTTGCCTTACTACTATTTAACAGATTGGTTGGATGTCCTCCTGAGCGATATCATGTCAAATTCTGTGCAACTGGCGCTTTAGACTGTAAAAATCCCGAGCTGATTGGTGGCCACTGCCCATAATGCTTCAAACGTTCTCAACTAGGAGAGATGCGACGGTCTCGCTGCCCTTGGTAGGGGTTGACAAATACAACGACAAATGGCAGAAACTTTCGCCGTGTGGAAGCGAGCATTGTCATGCTGAAATGTAAGCCCAGAATACTTGGCCATGAAGGACAACAAAACGAGACGTAGGATATAGTCGATGTAACGCTGTTCTGTAAGGATGCCGCGCTAGAGGTATATAAAAACAATAGTTCATGATTCGGTACTTATTAAGGTTTATAATTTTATTTGTACAAAATTGTACACAGTGCGACGGTACCTTCGATTATTGCTGTCGAGTTCCTTTTCTAAACAGCATCCCACACAAGGAAAGTAGTTGCATCTTAACCTGTGGTTACTTGTACTTTAGGTACCTGGGCTACGCACACAACAAGAGGTATAACGCTTTTGTGCACGATGGTAACATTTCATTGTAGGCACCGTCTGTGGTTCGACAGATATCGAAACGGTACTCTACTTCCCGTCACATGTTAAATGGAATGTCAAGTCGTATGGCTATCCTTTACTGCGGTGTAAATGCGTTGTTTCAAATGTACCAGACCTCGAACGTCTGTTGTGTAAGCAACGTCCTTGACAAACCACCATGCACTGAAAGGCAACCGAGTCAGAGCAGGAGAGGGGATAGCTATTTCCCCACTACCTTCTCTAAGAGATTTACGTGGGTTTCTAGCGAAAGCTTAGTGCATACGTTCCAAAGTCTCTTCATTGAAAAGCATTATAAGATATTTTCCAGTCCATCAAATCAAACTTTCCGTTTCTCAGAGAGTTCTCTCACACTGGTAAATGGACCTACATGTGGAAGGATCCACTTTGCATTCTCTTCCTGCATGTCGCTGAACACGTCTTTTAGATTTTAACTCTGCTAACCATATCAGGCACTGCGTGTTTCGTAGTGACGTTCACGTGTTGATTGTTAGGAGTACGTCAGCCTACTGCACATGTGCGCGCATGCGCATGCCTGTGCATTACGACTCACTGCTGGTCCTGAAATGGTGTATCATACAGAGTGTCTGTTTCGACTGCGTGTTTACCCAACAACAAATAATGTCAACTTCTTTCGTTTTGAGCATTTGTTTGTATCTCTGGCCTGGATACCCTATATTTAGGCGGACATTTTGCCCTAAGAGCCGAACTACCTATTATAAATGGAAAGCTAGTCAGTTAGGTATTTTCAGTGGCTTATTAACAATCAGTTACAGTCAGTTTTTGGCGAGACCAACCTTAAAAGTGTTTAATCTAAAAAACAAAAAAGAGGAAAAGATCAGTTAACAGCCTTACAATGATAGCAACTAACTACTCAGACGTCTCAGTTGGTATCTTGCTCTAAGTATAATGTTACGTCAAAATAAACCAGAAGTTCTTCAATCAATAAGATTTTTCTGGGTTTGTGACCGCATTCTCAATATGTAAAACTACCGACGTTTCGATCACTGTAGCAGGTGACCTTCTTCAGCGTACTTTTGTTTACTGCTGAATAAGAGAACTTTGTTTCTTATATAATTGTCTCCGAGGCTATTATCTAATTCTGACAGGCTGTTAAGGATGAAGGGGAGAGATGTTAGGAGTTCGTTATTGACCTTCTAATATATCTCCCCTTCGTACTTAATAGCCTATCAGATGACAGTCACGTTTGGTGGTAGACCTATAAAAGAAACAAAGTTCTCTCATCCAGCAGTAAACAAAAACACCGTGAAATAGGTCACCAGCAACAGTGACCGAAACGTCGGTAGTTTAACATATTGCCAATGCGGTCACAAAGCTAGAAAAATTTTATTGCCTGTGACAGTGGCCGTCGAAGCCTAATTTTCTACAAAAGTTCTTCATTAAGCAATATGGACAGTTATCATCTAATCTTCTGGGACGTAAAACGAAAGGGTATTCAATACCTTTGGTTAATTCCATTAGATTTATAAAAGAACAACGATAATATGTAGTTAAGTATTAATATTTATCATCTGAAACCACTTGGCCATGTTATTTTTCTTGGAAATGAATTCGTCGTATTCTTGACAATATACTGTGAAATAATGCAAGAACTAAAACAGTGTCTAGGTAATGGTGTCCCTATGTAATTTATTGCGATCCTTTGCCCATTGTGTGTTTACGAAAGAGAACACCTTTTCAACATCGGCATTACGGTCTTTAAATGCAAAATAATTTTCTGCGAATTTCGATAATTTCGAATAACATTCTTCCTTATCCACATGAGTGTTACAACCATTATGTAGGAGCGAAGCGCGAGTGTGGATTGGAGTGTTGATTTCGAATCAACTAATCTGCACATTCTACTTTGCCTCGCTTGCTCTGCAATTGTCATGTTAGGTTCATTTCGCGTAAGAAGTAGAACGTCGGGGATAACAGTAAACAGAACCAGTTGGTACATACATTAGGTATGTCCTCACGGCGTATCTCCTGCCATTGTGTGCGTTCTCTGATTCATTGCTAAAAGCCTAACAAAAGCCGGACAGGCCATACTCGTACATATTAGGCTGCACACGACCGTAACAGCCGGCTATGTCCGGCCATAGCCAGACACTTGGCAGACCCATCTTTGAGCAGTGTCTTTTTTGAGGCGCCCGACTCCAAATGTCCATTCTGTGAGGTTCCGTTTCTAATGATCGCTCAGAAGCTGTTCCAGATACACCTGCATTCACTGATGGCAGAAATACTTGTCAGATTTACAAGGGTCTGTCACGAGATTCTCGTCTGTTGTAGGTTGTAACGGAACATCCTCCTCTATCATTACTTTTACTCAACAGTTGGTGTTGACACCAGTATTATTTTTCGAATTTCGGACAGGTCAGTATTATCTCAGCTGCTTTTCTGAAAACTTTCATACAATTATATACACAGTATGTTATATTTCAAGCTAAAATTTATGTAAAGGAATTACTTTATTTTGGATGATATAACCGATAAGTACTACTTTTGAATCTAGAGTTAAAATTATTTTTTTTAGAAACATTTGAAAGCACGAATTATTTGACATACCTAAAATTTCTGTTGTTAAATACGCTATCTAGTACTGTTTATTACGTTTATTTCTGGATTAATTTATGAAATAATAACCGAAACTAATAGAGATTCATTTCTCAAGAAAAACTGAGAACGCTTTGGCATACTGTCATTTCATCTGAGTGAGAGAGGAGTAATCATGCCTCTGCTGTGATCGCTCGTATTTTTATATTTTGCGCCAGCAACATAGTTTAGGTTTTGTTAGTGTGAAAAATCAAAAGACTTGTATGATATACTAAAATTTGACAAAATATATTAACGTAACAACAAAAATTCTGCAATAACAATCTTCAGATTTATATAGATCAATTCAACTTGAGGACCTAAAATGTGGGAATTTCAGTTTCAAGAATCAGACCCCTAGACAAGAAGAGCTGGAGCCACCTCTACGTGAAAAGATAAGTAGACTATAAAGCTTATTGTATTCTTCGCTGCTCTCAAATCTTCATAAAAGTCTAATGTGGACAATAGCTGCATCAAGAAAGGAGGGAGCAGATTAAAAGTTTAGAATCCCTTGTGACCATTGTTTGCACTCAAATTTCACGGCTGTTAGTGGAACTCCATTCCTTGTAGACACGTTGGACAGTCCGTATCGAAACTCCAATGAATAGGACCACTTCGTTCACTGTGTAGTCATTTGCACCTCCAATCATGCAAGTCTCATCTGTATATCACGACTCCCCGCTATTCTCCTTATTGTGCATACTCAGCACTTCACTGCCGTGAGAAAATCTTAGCTGTGAATAGTCACATGGCCATGTGGTGGTACTTCTGCCCCACCTATGGAACTCCAAAGCAGCCAGTGTGCTCTGTTAAGGGATGAGCACTTCGTACTGCGAGCTTATCTACTCGCATTTTGGCTACAATAATGCTTGTGAGTAAAGTGTAACGTTGCTGGCATTGCTGGCATGTAAGTAAACAGTGAGTCTTCGATACATTCCCAGAAAAGATTGCATAGGAAAAGTTTTTCCTGGTATTACGTCCTCTGCCACCCGCCAGGCGACATTCCTTTGTACGGCTCGGTGTCACCGGTTGCATAATCAGAAGGCGTGGCCTTTGGGCAAGGCTGACTGCGCCCGCTATCTCAAGAGGGTACCACAACCGCCGGAACCGTTTCGCCACGCCTTCCATATATGCCAGTCACCCACTGGATGATGTCATAATCTCGATCATGTTTATGAGTCAATCAGCCTCGGCTCTGTTATCACACAATTATTATATTAGGACCGGTTTCTTTCGTCTAACATCTTCAGATCATATGAAGATAGTAACCGTTCTCGAAAGAACAGATGCCGATGATGACCGTGCAGCCTCTCTAGAATGAAATGAAATTAATCGAAACCCTCAGCGGTGACAGTGAACGGGCAAATATTTACTGGGAACATTACGAATGTACGTTGTGGACAGTTGGGAATGTGAGTCTCACGGGAAGCGTTCAAGGGATGTCCCTGCAGTCGCTCTGCCTTCTGTGCCCTCTGTGGCTCAGATGGATAGAGCGTCTGACATGTAAGCAGGAGATCCCGGGTTCGTGTCCCGGTCGGGGCACACATTTTCAGCTGTCACTACTGAGGTACTTCAACAAGACCTGTGGTCAGCTGAGGGTTTCGATTAGTTCAATTTCATCTTCAGATTACTTTAACTTAAACAAAATAGGAAATTAACCTAAAGCTACAACGTCTTAACGAATAAAAAAGGCGGCCCACACTAATAACAGCTTTATATTAAATAGCTCTAAGCACTATGGGACTTAACAGCTGAGATCATCAGTCCCCTAAACTTAGAACTGCTTAAACTTAACTAACCTAAGGACATCACACACATCCATGCCCGAGGCAGGATTCGAACCTGCGACTGTAGCAGCCGCGTGATTCAGGACTGAAGCGCCTAGTACCGCTTGGCCACTACGACGGGCTTATACTAAATCTTTACCGAGTCGACGTCGCGAATCAAATGATCTGGTTGCCGTGTGTAATGTTAAGGACCAAATCCGAAATCACTAATCATAAAAGATTCTGCCAACCGCTCGGCGGAAGTATAGCGAGCAGGCGCGTCATGTTATATACAGTAAACTGCCCAGAGAGGGCCGCTCCACAATTGAGTACAAAAGTATGCGTAGCACTTGGCCGAATGCGATAGTCGACGGTGCGATCATAATTGCTGTAAGCAATGACAACACTTTAAGTACAAAACTAATGTCGACGAATGCACAATTAATGCAAACATCTGAAAAAGAGGACCGAACAATTGTTAAGAAAATAAATCTTCAAAATAACAAGGGAACAGGGGGCAACGCTTACATCAAACAGCATCGTCATTTGACAGCTATGATAGTAAGTGAAAAATTGCAAATTACAGTTGGAAAATAATTGTGTAAAATATATAGAGGAACGACAATTGTGATTTCACAGGACGATCGTAAATTAGGAAACATGCATTGTCTTTGAAAATGTAAAAGTGCTGAAGACTCCAAACTGTTGCTTATCGTATACAGTAAATAAAATTGCAGGCGAGCTGTGTTAAATTATTTATTTATTTATTTAACATGATCAGATTAGGACCATCAGGCCCTCTCTTACATCGGACCAGTGTTCCACACATGCAGCACTTCACACATCAGAGTTGCATCATGACAATATTTTAAATGAGAAAATTAGATTACTCTAGTGACAATTTGAATAAAGAGTAGTGTCTAAGACCTAATAAAGTAATTGCAGCAGAACAGGTGCTATACATACAGATTATGATAAAAGCAATAATAATAACAGTAAAAAATTAAATAATAATGATAAACATGAGAGAAATTGGCAAAAGTAATGAAGATTTGTGCAGATGTATATTAATATCTTGGTGTGTAAAGAAGATGTTTACTAGTATAGCGAGTTTTGGGGAAGGGAGATTTAAGGAGGGGGAAAGAGGGAAGTAATGAGGTGAAGTGCATTCATGTACAGAGGAAGGTATTACTGTTGCTTAAGTAGATACGTCATTAACCGTTTTTTGAAGCCGGACATGTTTTTAAGTTCTCTAACATAACGAGGGAGGTTATTCCATAATCGGGTTTCTGCTACTGTAAAGGACTTGGAGAAGATGACAGCGATGCAGTGGCACAGAGAGGATTTTATTATAATGGGAACGTGTGTTTCTGTCATGTTGTTCCGACATTAGCGTTAGGGACAAGGAGAGATATGAGGGAGAGTGTACATTTATAAGGCAGTAGATGACACAGAGTGTATGGAAATCTCTGCGTTTGTCTGCACGCTGCCAGGACAATTTTGCATATGCTGGTGAAATGTGATCAAAAAGTCGAACGTCACAGATATATCGGACGCAGGCATTCATGACCAGTTCTAGACGTCGCAAATTTTCCAATCAGTGTAGTCAGTGATTGGGAGTATAAACGTTTGTACTAATTTCTTTTTCAGATCGAAAGGAAGAGTTTTTTATATCCCGAATGAGATTTTCACTCTGCAGCGGAGTGTGCGCTGATATGAAACTTCCTGGCAGAACAAAACTGTGTGCCCGACCGAGACTCGAACTCGGGACCTTTGCCTTTCGCGGGCAAGTGCTCTACCATCTGAGCTACCGAAGCACGACTCACGCCCGGTCCTCACAGCTTTACTTCTGCCAGTATCTCGTCTCCTACCTTCTAAACTTTACGGAAGCTCTCCTGCGAACCTTGCAGAACTAGCACTCCTGAAAGAAAGGATACTGCGGAGACATGGCTTAGCTACATTCCCCAGGCTGTGGCTAAGCCATGTCTCCGTAGTATCCTTTCTTTCAGGAGTGCTAGTTCTGCAAGGTTCGCAGGAGAGCTTCCGTAAAGTTTAGAAGGTAGGAGACGAGATACTGGCAGAAGTAAAGCTGTGAGGACCGGGCGTGAATCGTGCTTCGGTAGCTCAGATGGTAGAGCACTTGCCCGCGAAAGGCAAAGGTCCCGAGTTCGAGTCTCGGTCGGGCACACAGTTTTGATCTGCCAGGAAGTTTCAGTTTTTTATATCTTTGTAAGACATGAAGGGATGCCTACGCTTTTTTGCACACTGCGGTTACGTGCTCTGTCCAATTTAGATTTTCATCTATTATTACTCCCAAACTCTTTGCTGAGGGAGAGAAGTTAATATTTGTTCCATTTAGGATAAGAGATGGTACGGATTCCCGATGTTTTGGGCTAATGAGCTTAGAGTAACCAACAAGTTCCGCTTGGGTTTTAGATGGGTTTAGTGTTAGACCTATGTCCTGTGCCCATTTTGACAGTGCATCGAGGTCAGTATTGAAATTTTCAATAGCTTTCTTGAGATTGCTTGGTTTCGCACTTAGATACAACTGAAGGTCATCAGCATACATATGATATTTACAATAGGTCAGAACCGATGACACATCATTGACATGCAGAGAGAAGAGTATAGGACCTAATACTGAGCCTTGGGGAACGCCTGACACTACCTGCCGCCATTGTGATTTTATATTCCCAGACAGGACACGTTGCTGACGAGACGTCATGTATGAGCGAAACCATTGCACTGCACTTGGTGAGAAATTTAGACCGCTAAGTTTGGCTAGTAAGATGTCGAAGTCGACAGTATCAAATGCTTTGCTGAAATCTAAGAAGCAAATGATAGTCGCTTCTTAGGTACAGTTATTTAGAATGGAAGAGAACACACACCAGTGGCTCATTGATGGATTAATTTGTTGGAAGGTGCAAACAGCGATGTCATTGGTCCCATCGGATTTCGTAAGTGTGGAGGGGGAAGTCGGCCATGCCCTTTCAAAGGAACCATCCTGGCATTTTCCTGAAGCGATTTAGGGAATTTACTCAGAACCTAAGTCAGGATGGCCGGAGGTTGGTTGGAACCGTCGTCCTCCCGAACGGGAGTCCAGTGTGCTAACCACTGCGCCACCTCGCTCGGTCTCAAACCAGTCGTTACACAAAGCTGTACTCCCATTATACTGATAATGCAACACGACGTATTGTACAATCAATTGTGAAGTAGTTGCTTGTAATGAAACAGAAACGGTAATTGCGATCATACAATGTGATCATGACTACAGAATAGAAGCAATTACAACGAACAACGTCGAATAAGATAACTGAATATAACTAGAATCGATACTTTTTGTGCGTTGGAAACAAACTAAAAGCGTGCTGTGCTGAAATTGTTACGTGTTTTTGCAACAAAGGAGCAGAGACCGAAGCTTACGCAAGGTTGAGCTGACGTAGACTGATAACGTAGTAACTAGTTGCACGAATTAAGTAAGTGAAGTAGCTTCACACAACATAGAAAAAGTTAGTAAATATGGTTCCACAGAGTGTTCGTGATCGGTTAATAAAAGCTATTACAAGAAAACGTGTTGTCGTTGAACGTGTGGAATGAAGTAAGCCTGGTCAGAAAAGGGAATGTCTGGAAGGGTTTCTCGAATTTAGACCCGCTATTTTTGAATTCTGAAGGAAAAAGTAAAGCAGGAACGCAAATTAGAACGCTTAGAATGGATTAAAGACTTTGCATTTTAAATGAATTTCACTGCACACTACCCACAATTTACATTTCGGTGAGAGAAACCACTTATTTCTGATGTCATGGGGATACACTTAAAAATCGGGTGCACGATAAATCGCTCAAACCTCAAGGCTGTAAATGCAACTAAATATTTAGGGATTACAGTTACGAATAACTTCAACTGGAACGATCAAATACATAACGTTGCGGGTAAAGCAAACCATAGGCAGCGGTTTACTGGTGGAAGAGTAAGAAAAGGTAACAGGTGTACTATAGAGACTGCCTACACTACGCTTGTCCGCTGTCTCCTGTAGCAGTGCTGTGCGGTATGGTCTTCGTATCGGGTAGGACTGACAGAGGACAGCGAAAAAGTTTAAAGAAGGACAGCTGGTTTTGTACTATCGCGAAAAGGGGAGAGATGAGAATTATCTATCTATCTATCTATATCCGAACCCCGCTCCAGCTATTGCCGGGTCTGGGTGTTGGCGAGTCCTCTCCATTTGGCTCGATCCTCCCACCACTTTCCTTCCTCCACTTGCTGCCAGGTCACACCTCTCCTTTCTACAGCTATTCTCACTGCCATTTTCGACCGTGTTCTTGGGAGCCCTCTAGGTCTTTTCCCATCCATCTTTAGTTCTTCCATAATTTTGGGGAGTCTCTGCCCATGCATCCTCTTAACATGCCCATACCATCTTAATCTCTTTCTTTCAATTTCTTCTCTCATACTTTCTTGTTTAAGGTCCTTTCTAATTAAGAATTATCACCCTAATAAAACGAGAGGAATAAGAGCTCGCACGGAAAGAGTTAAGTATTCGTTAGCTTTTCTTCTACAGTACTACCTTTATCGTGCTAATCGGTTTTCACCTTTACAAGGCCATATACAGACATTTAAATGTCTGTAGATGACCTTGTAAACCGAAAATCGGTTAACACAATGAAAGTAATACAGGAGAACAAAAGCAAACTAGCAAGCTGTATAGACTTTGCACGGAGGATTCAGTCAACAGTTTAGTGTTCGTTTTTCCCCCACGCAGTTCGAGAGTAGAACGTAGGAGAAATAGGTAGAAGGAGTGATTCATCAGGCTTTCTCGGCGAAGCGTTGTCATGTTGGTTAATATGGGTTTCTGCCGGTTATTTGCGTCTTTTGCAGCACAATATCTTAACTGCGTGACTCACCGTTTTCTTCAAGTAGGAGATGGTTCGCTGGAAAAAATAAATAAATAAATAAAAAAAAAAAAAGGGTTCAAATGGCTTTGAGCACTATGGGACTTAACATCTGTGGTCATCAGCCCCCTTAAATACATCACACACATCCATGGTTCAAAAGGCTATGAGCACTATGGGACTTAACATCTGAGGTCATCAGTCCCCTAGAACTTAGAACTACTTACACCTAACTAACCGAAGGACACCACACACATCCATGCCCGAGGCAGGATTCGAACCTGCGACCGTAGCGGTTGCTCGGTTCCAGACTGTAGCGCCTAGAACCGCACGGCCACTCCGGCCGGCATCAAATCAAAGTCACAAGAACTTAAGGACGGGGAGTGTAGTGGATGGTGCAGTACTTCCCTGTCCCATCGACCGAACAGAGCAGCCACAGCTTGCGCTGTATGCGCGCGCGCATTGTCGTGGAAAATGATGGGTGGGTCACGCAGAAAGTGTGGCCGTTTCTTTCATAAAGCTGGTCCCGGGTGATGCTCCAAAAACGGACAGTAATACTCAGCATTGACGGTCTGCCGTGGAGGAACGTAATGCGTTAGGATAACACCATCACAGTCGTACACGAGAATCACGATAACTTTAGACTGCTCCATTCGCACCATCAACGGAACAGGCTCTACTAACGGTACACTACACCTTCCACATTGCTGGCAACGTGTTCTACACAACAATGGTGACTGCTTTGAAAGACAGTAACAGGGGCAAACATGTAGCACTTTTGTATCGGTTGTGAACAAATAGTTGCCACTATTTAAGTTCAAACCCTCGTACATACATGTATATGTACATAAGACTAATCATTGTATTTGATATCCATTAAAAATGCTGTAATGAAGTTGAACTGTGTATCATTAATAAGTCTGAATGGTAAATCCACTAGTGCACAAATAAACTTCCAGAAGAGATCCAGCTAAGTGAGCGCAATCATTTTCTTGGCTGTGAAGCTTTGAAGCACTGGCTTCCCTTCAGTGTGTTCCAATGATTGTAAATTCGCTTTGCGGTCAACTAGTAAACACAGTAACGCGTTGGCAGGGGCGGTGATTGAGACACGGCGACGGGAATCGCGTAATGACGCATTGGATGAGGGACGAGGCGAGCCGGAGGACAGTAAACAAAAGGCGCAGCGCGGGCGGCGGCGCGGACGGTCCATCGCACCGCACCGGAGCGCACCGCCACAGCGGCCGCTGACAAACGGCAGCCCGCGCGTGATGGATGGATGGCGCCCCGGCGGGCCCTCCACCACCGGCCGCGTCTTTCGGCGCAATTGAACAATTACACGCACGACCGCAGCGGCGGACCGGGACCTGGCGGCGCTTTGTGCCTCGCGGTCACGCCCACTTTCCGCCCGCGCTTTCGGTCCCCTCGCTGCGTTCTGCGGAGGGACCTGGATCGCGGCTGTCGAGTAGCGTGATCAGTCTCATTTATCACCCCATCTCGCACTTCTCTAGTCGAATAAGCCACTGTTGGGGACACGGTGGAGGGTATTTCCGGACTGGTGTAACACCGTCCTGTTCCCATGTGTGGATGCAGGAAGAAAGTATTGTGCATATAATGATGGTAGCTAGTGTGCTTCTGTCGCGCGGAACCACATTCTAGCTGCGAATTTTTCGTATTGTATGAACCGACTATAAACTCACTGCATTCGTTCCCATCTTTTATGCAAAGTTTTATGTATAGGATGAGAATATTGTTAGCTGTTTTATCGCTGTGGACAGGCATTTTATTATGAAATGGTTCAAATGGCTCTAAGCACTATGGGACTGAACATCTGAGGTCATCAGTTCCCTAGACTTAGAACTGTAGTTAAACCTAACTAACCTAAGGGCATCACACACATCCGTGCCCGAGGCAGGATTCGAACCTGCGAGCGTAGCAGCCGCGTGGTTACGGACTAAACCGCCCAGAACCACTCCGCCACAGTGGCCGACTTTTAATTACCTTTTGTAGAGTTTTGCCTATGTGTTTCTCCATACCTATAACTTTCTTTTACGAGCTTATGTCATGCCAGTGAAGCTCCCTTGATAATCTGAAACATGTAAACTCCTAGAACAGTTGACATGACATATATTTTTCTTGAAATTTGTCGTTTTAGAGAAAAAAGTAAGGTACTAACCGATCCTTATTTTCAGTTGACAATCCAACAAGTGCTGTTTCTGGTCTTGCCATTCAGTTTTTCTAGCCGTAATTTTACTTATAGAGAATAGTTTGTTATTAACTACAGAAGCTATTGTATTTCTGTACAAAATTTGAAAGTTACTATTTTATTATTTTCTTACCTCCTGACATTTTATAAACTTGACTACGTGTAAGTCCCCTCCCATTTTCACTAAACGAAATATGGTAACAGATCTCTCCCACAGCTTTAAGGACCCTTCTACTGTAAACAAGCTTTCCGGGAAGTGACTGACGCTATTTTGTAAACAATGCGAGTCAAAAAATGGTTCAAATTGCTCTGAGCACTATGGGACTTAACTTCTGAGGTTATCAGTCCCCTAGAACTTAGAACTACTTAAACCTAACTAACTTAAGGACATCACACACATCCATGCCCGAGGCAGGATTCGAACCTGCGACCGTAGCGGTCGCGCGGTTCCAGACTATAGTGCCTAGGACCGCTCGGCCACTCCGGCCGGCACCGTACACTGAAATACATTCTCTTTATTTTACCAAATTTTCTGTTCTGCTATTTAATGGCAGCCCTGGATGCCCACTTACAAGTCCTCACCGCTCGACCTCATGTACGTTACCGTCATAAGCCGTATGTAACAATTTTCTTCCTTTTTTCCTGCCCATGTACAACATTGTGACTTACAATATCTGTGGGTATGCAGTGAAATACGCGATAAATAAGAGATCATATATATTGGTCGTATTGTTCTTTGAACAGGTGGATTTCGTGACTTGCGCAAATCAGCAGACTGCAATATGCTTTGTACTACTCAAACACAATCGATCGCTAGAGACGCCTTCACCTTTGTTTCATTTCTGTGCCCTGTCGCATAACGGACGCATCTACCGCGCTGCCCTAAAACGCCAAAGTCGCACCTTGTTGTCACGCGGAATAAATAAATCCAAGTCAAGAGAAAACTGTTTTTATGAATGTTAACTCCAATAATCGATAGCACGTTTCCTCAATCTACTGTTGCTTATTCTGAACCTTCCGCTACAAACCACTGCTTAATTGGGAAAAAGGACGCCAGCGCAGCAAGACAATCGATACACAATTAGCTGTGTTGTGAAATATCATAGTCAAATCAATCCTGTGTCTGTCGGCCGCACGTGCTCGTGAAATAGCGTTCTGCGTCTACCGGAACTGTGTGCTAGAGAGTGTTGGGAACGGTATCGTATCCTGATCAGTTCCCACAACAAATGTTCTTGCCAGCCCGTCGGGGGCCTGTACCTCCCTCCACGTTATTTTGTTCTGTGTTCTTTTATATCCGGCTTTTAAACGGTATTAAAACCTTTCAAGAGGACATCGTAGGGCACTGATTGTCTTTGCCTGTTTGCGTTGAATATAACAAACATTCTCAGTGCCAAGCCCGTAGACTCTTGAGTCACTTTACCTTCCAAATGCACCACGCCCCTAGGTTCTACGGGTCAGCGTATTTTGTTGATTGAAAAGCTCAAATGGCTCTGGGCACTATGGAGCTTAATAACTGAGGTCATCAGTCCCCTAGAACCTGCGACCGTAGCAGTCCCGCGGTTCCGGACTCAAGGACCTAGAACCGCTCGGCCACAGTGTCGGCGATTAAAAAAGCGCTGCGATTCGTTTTCACACACCTTACTATCGATATTCGATGTTAATACCGTTATTTATTAGTTGCAAGGTTAGATGGCGTGAATGTGAGTCTTGTTTCCGCGATATTTCTTTCGTTATGGAACACATCATTGGTAATCTGTGGAAGAGAAATGGCGCGCCGTGGTTTATCTGATGAAGCAAAGACCAGTGATATGAATCATAGGCCTTAATTTGAGGAAGAAATTTGTGAGAATGTACGTTTGGAGTAATACATTGTATGGTAGCGAAACATGGACTGTGGGAAAACCGAAACAGACGAGGATCTAATTACCTGAGGTGTACTACTGACAAATGTTGAAAACTGTGTGGACCGACCAGATAAGGAACGCGGAGGTTCCCCGTGAAATGTGCGAGGAAAGGAAAATGTGGTAAACATTCAAAGAAGAAGGAATGGGATGATTGCACATGTATTAAGAGATCAGGGATTAACTTACATGGTACTAGAGGGTGCAGAAGAGGGTAAAAACTAGAGGAAGGCAGAGGTAGGAATACGGTCAGTAAATAATTGAGGAAATAGGTGGCAACTGCTACTCTGAGATGAAGAGGATGGTACAGGAAAGAAATTCATGCCGGGTCGCACCAAACCAGCCACAAGACACATGACTCAAAATAATAATAATAATAGTAATAATAATTCCAGGGGCCATACGAGTTGCTATAGGTTGCGCGAGTATTCGTCACACCAGGGAAAACACACCCAAACGAACTTTGGCCTGCATTTCACCATCCACATACATATAGATTAAACGTTTGATTGCATCTTTGGTGTACCCGAGTCCTTGGACAATGTGAAAACAGGCAAAAGTGCTTCTCGCCGGACCAGTCTGAGCCATGGAGTTTTGCGCGGTACCCGACTGCAAAAGTGCACTGCATGCAGTTCACTTCGTTCAGTTGTTCGGCAACGGATGAAGTTGTAACTGCATTCACTGCACAGTAGAAATCTCCGTCGTGTTTGAGACCGACTGTCATTGGCAAGGTGTGACACTGTTCTCCGATGCCTGTCTGTTAGAATATTTCCACGATCACTGTTCTCACGCAGTGTAACATGTCGGCGGGCGGTACTCCATTGCTTGCCAATGCTGTGGGAAATTCGAAATGATAAAACAACAAATTTGGCAATTTAATTCACGACCTGATCATGTGCACGCCCAGATACGGCAGCTTATCTCCCCTGCAGTCTCATCTCCAGTGTGACCCACCTTTCTCGACTGATACCAACCTCAATACCGTGGTTCAATAACGAACACTTGTCAAGTGGCGCTAACTTCATATGTAAACCTGTTCCCATCCTGGTGACGGATGAAATTTTCATTGCCAGTACTTGGCCTGCAACGGAAGTGGAAGTCGTGGCGTAAAGGCTTTGAGCCAGTTTATTCGATCAAATTCCAAAGCTCTCCGTAGTTTCTTGCGAAGTGGCGGCAGGTGGCAATGATCCGTCCACGAGATAGAAACATTAAACTCGGCGAGCCCCTTGGTGCTATTCGAGAGGAGTCGGCTCTATGCCAACACTGCCTTTGATTCTCTCCCTTCTCTAATCATCATACAACATAAACATAGCACCACACTATACACGCCATCATTACGTTCACTTACACTTCTTGGTTCACACAAGACACAATTCTCTCACATATCTACAAGGAAAGCGACCACTGTGCATGGTGAAACAATAACCTTTCAGACTATGCGGCTGTAACTACACCTTGGGGTCTACATCTACATCTACATCTACATCCAAACCCCGCAAGCCACCTGATGGTGTGTGGCGGAGGGTATGTTGAGTACCTCTATCGGTTCTCCCTTCTATTCCAGTCTCGTGTTGTTCGTGGGAAGAAAGATTGTCGGTATGCCTCTGTGTGGGCTCTAATCTCTCCGATTTTATCCTCAGGGTCTCTTCGCGAGATATACATAGAAGGGAGCAATATACTGCTTGACTCTTCGGTGAAGGTATGTTCTCGAAACTTCAAACAAAATCCCGTACCGAGCTACTGAGCGTCTCTCTTGCAGTGTCTTCTACTGAAGTTTATCTATCATCTCCGTAACGCTTTCGCGATTACTAAATCATCCTGTAACGAAGCGCGCTGTCCGTTGGATCTTCTCTATCTCTTCTATCAACCCTATCTGGTACGGATTCCACACCGGTGAACAGTATTCAAACAGTGGTCGAACAAGTGTACTGTAACCTACTTCCTTGGTTTTCGGACTGCATTTCCTTAGGATTCTTCCAGTGAAGCTCAGTTTGGCATCTGCTTTACCGACGATTAATTTTATATGGTCATTCCATTTTAAATCACTCCTAATGCCTACTCCCAGATAATCTATGGAATTAACTGCTTCCAGTTGCTGACCTGCCATATTGTAGCTAAATGATAAAGGATCTTTCTTTCTATGTATTCGCAGCACATTACGCTTGTCTACATTGAGATTCAATGGCCATTCCCTGCACCATGCGTCAATTCGTTGCAGATCCTACCGCATTTCAATACAATTTTCCATTGTTACAACCTCTCGATATACTACAGAATCATCCGCAAAAAGCCTCAGTTAACTTCTGATGTTATCCACAAGGTCATATATATATATATATATATATATATATATATATATATATATATATATATATATATATTCTGAATAGCAACGGTCCTACGACACTCGCCTGCGGCACACCTGAAATCACTCTTACTTCGGAAGACTTCTCTCCATTGAGAATAACATGCTGCGTTCTGTTATCTAGGAACTCCTCAATCCCATCACGCGATTGGTCTGATAGTCTATGAGCTCTTACTTTGTTCATTAACCCATTGTGGGGAACTATATCACACGCCCTGAAGAACTTAAGAAACACGGCATCTGCCTGGGAACCCGTGTCTATGGCCCTCTGAATCTCGTGGACGAATACCGTGAGCTGGATTTCACACTATCGTCTTTCTCGAAACCCTTGCTGATTCCTACAGAGTAGATTTCTAGTCTCCATAAAAGTCATACTCGAACATAATACGTGTTCCAAAATTCTACAACTGATCGACGTTAGAGATGTAGGTCTATAGTTCTGCACATCTGTTCGATGTCCCTTTTTCGAAACGGGGATGACCTTTGCTCTTTTCCAATCTTTTGGAACGCTACGCTCTTCTAGAGACCTACGGTACACCGCTGCAGGAAGGGAGGCAAGTTCCTTCGTGTACTCTGTGTAATATCGAACTGGTATCCCATCAGGCCCAGCGGCCTTTCCTCTTTTGAACAATTTTAATTGTTTTTCTATCCCTCTGTCATCTATTTCGATACCTAACATTTTGTCATCTGTTCGACAATCTACAAAAGGAACTACAGAGCAGTCTTCCTCTGTGAAACAGCTTTGGAAAAAGACATTTAGTATTTCGGCCTTTAGTCTGCCATCCTGTGTTTCAGTACCATTTTGGTCACAGAGTGTCTGGACATTTTGTTTCGATCCACCTACCGCTTTGACATAAGACCAAAATTTCTTAGGATTTTCTGCCAAGCCAGTACGTAGAACTTCACTTTCGAATTAACTGAACGTCTCTCGCATTGCCCTCCTCACACTACATTTCGCTTCGTGTAATTTTTGTTTGTCTGCAAGGCTTTGTTTATGTTTATGTTTGCTGTGAAGTTCCCTTTGCTTCCGTAGCAGTATTCTAGCTCGGTTGTTGCACCACGGCGACTCTTTTCCATCTCTTACGATCTTGCTTGGCACATACTCATCTAATGCCAACTTCGCTATGTTACATTACTTACTTTTACTGGGCTGACGCATACAGCGGACTACGCTGCCATGATGTCATCATGAAGAGTCGCTTTTCCCCGTGGAGTGTTTGTACACGATTTACAGCGCAGGCGCGGTTGAGGAATTCAGTTTTGGACGGGGTCATATATTGTTCCTAATTTAGGATTATTTTGGAATATGTTTGTCATGGGATTGTCTATTGATGGGAGGGGGAGAGGGGCAGAAATGACTCACTCATGCCCTACAGAATGTGTTCTACAATGTACGGTTTCTCTGTTTACAGCTGTGAACCCAAGAACAATGTCAGACTTAGCAGCAGGTACAGTAAGGCAGTAAAAGGCCGCCTTTACGTGGATGGACTGTTTTCTGCTACCGATCTGGCCGCAAACCGATCCATGGAGGCATCCTGAGGCAAACCACTGGGAGATCTTCTGTATAAATATATGTTGTCATTCCTTCCTGTTTTCGAGATCTTCAGTTATTATTCATGCAAAGCCAGCAGAGAAATTGGGAAACTGACATACCAAGAAATACAGAGGGATTACGTGATTATGTTGCAAACTTTCAGGAATGATGGAGAAGGATACTTGAGGTAAGGTACCATGGTCCGGGAACGACCAAGTCGCAAGTCGTAAGCGAAAATCGTTCTGATACTTCTGATAATGGAATACTTGTACCGCTACTGTTGTTGATAAGATTGTTGGGTAGGAACTTTCAGAGGTGGTAGTATGGACCAAAACAAAAACAAAATGTTCAGTAAATATGGGCTCTAAAATGCATACGGTAAGAGCTAAGGGCATTTGTTCATTAGAAGTGATCTGGTTCACTATATCGAAGTGCTCTTTCATCTTAATGTATGTGTCTTACAGCCCATGTTTAGTAGATTTTTTTTCTTGTTTTGATTCATACTGCCACCTCTGAAAGTTACCGACCCTACAGTGTTAGCAACAACAGTGCAAGTACATGTATTCCACTGTCAAACGAGTCACAATATTTTCGCTTATAATTTTTGAAACAATCGTTTCCGTAGCAGGGTCCCTTACCATAATTTGATACATTTACCGTTTTCTATCATCCTGAGGGTTTGGAGCACCATCACGGAATCACTCTGTGTAAGTACTTTTAGTAAACTTATCTTTGGGGTGGGTCATGAACACCCCCCTGCCCCCTCTTGAATCCAATTCAGGAAAAGGACTCACAGCAGACTAGTTTACTCGAGTACGTATGTTACTAGAGCTGCCTCAAGACACTAAACTTTGTATCAGGTTTCTTTCCGATATTCTGATCATAAACCATGACCGAAACGCGCCAATAAAGCACTTTTTCAGTGTAAAACTACATGGCCCTAAATGTCACTAAAATATTCCGTGCTGTTATATCATGGCAGGGTAAATTTTTTGTTGGTGCCCAACGTTTCTTACACATCCGTGGGGGACAACTTGAAAGGCGATTGCAGCTTTTCTGGAGGTCCATCGCACAGACTGGATCGCTTATCGTCATCGTACCTTGGCAATTCTCTTATTTATTTATTGGATTACGTTCTGTGAATATTCCATCAAGACTTGAGCACCCTGGTCTGAAACCGTTCCGCTCTTACGATATTTTAACCTCCATCTCGAATGCTTCTTTTAGTATTCCTCCTGTGCTAATGATGATACACGCTTATACCCTGTTAATTTCCACAGTCCAGTCTGTCCCCTCCCACCCCCCCCCCCCCCCAACCCCCCGCCGTCACGCTACTGACTGTATAGTAGTTTCGGGCCAGTGTCTGCATTGGACCTGCGAAAACGCGGAAGAAGAAGTTCTCGGATGGAGGCAAAACGTTGGGTTGTTGTTGTGGTCTTCAGTCCTGAGACTGGTTTTATGCAGCTCTCCATGCTACTCTATCCTGAGCAAGATTCTTCATCTCCCAGTACCTACGGCAGCCTACATCCTTCTGAATCTGCTTAGTGTATTCATCTCTTGGTCTCCCTCTACGATTTTTACCCTCCACGCTGCCCTCCAGTACTAAATTGGTGATCCCTCGATGCCTCAGAACATGTCCTACCAACCGATCCCTTCTTCTAGTCAAAGTTGTACCACAAACTCCTCCCCAATTCCATTCAATACCTAATCATTAGTTATGTGATCTACCCATCTAATCGTCAGCATTCTTTTGTAGCACCACATTTCGAAAGCTTCTATTCTCTTCTTGTCTAAACTATTTATCTTCCATGTTTCACTTCCACACATGGCTACATCGATACAAATACTTTCACAAACGACTTCCTGACACTTAAATCTATACTCGATGTTAACAAATTTCTCTTCTTCAGAAACGCTTTCCTTGCCGTTGCCAGTTTCAACACGAAATTCATTCGACCAGGACGTAATAGCACGGAATATTTTAGGAAGTGTGAAGTGAGTTCCGTTGTTTGGCAACCTGAAGTACGGTTAAGTTAATCGTACAATCGTGCGCGGACTAGGAACTGTGCAGTAAGCGGGACTCTGGAGCGCAGCTTATGGACCAGATGGTGAGGTACTTTGCCACGCCTGTCAGAGCGCCAGTGAAGCGCCGTAGCTATGAGGAGAGCAGTGTGTGAACGAACAGGCGCCCGCCCCTGGGCAGTACATATGGCACCGCGCTGGGGCCTCGTGTCCGCGGCGGCCGGCAGACAGTTTGCCGGCCGTAAACCGCCGGCGCGCAGGAATACATCAAACCTCGCACGGAATGAAAGCCAGCCGACTGGCGCCAGCGCAGAGCGTGCTGGCTTTCCGCCCCGGCGTGCCAGCCGCCGGAAGCCGCCCGCAGCTACGGCCGCGGCGGGCGCTGTTTGTCGTTGTCGTTCTTCAGCCGCGCGTGCAGGGGTCGGCCGCAATCATAGCAGATGCCAGATACGCGCGCCAAATGTGATTGCTGGCCACGGTGACGTGTGCGTGCCGCGCGGACCCACGGATTGCGGGAAGTCATTTTCCAGCTGTCCCCATGCGTGAATCCCAGTAATTACAGCGACCGCTGTTAAGTTCGCTGCGGTGCCCGATGGCCGGCCGATCAGAACGCTCTCCCGTGCTCGCCCGTTGTGTCTGCATGCTCGGATTGCTCTCGCATCGCAAACCTGGCCGCGGATGCGGGTCACTGTCAGATTACTGCTCAACAAATACAGTCGCGCAATAGTTCTGCACTTCTCAGGCGTTACAAAACGGAATGACCCCTAGATTGCAGAAAGTGCCTTTGTGATTTCACTCCCAAAAATAATATGACATTGGCAATCGTAATCCATCACCGTAGCGCTGGTGCAGGTGTGATCGGCTGCCGCCGTCCTCTTCTCGTCTGAAAGATATAACATAAATATACAAATTAATCGGAAATTGCCACTTCGAGCAATCTATGAATGATGTGTGAAGAACTCTTGCTTGTGAAAGAGTGAAATGAACAAAAAAAAATGGTTCAAATGGTTCTGAACACTATGGGAGTTAACTCCTGGGGTCGTCAGTCCCCTAGAGCTTAGGTCTACTTAAACCTAACTAACCTAAAGACATCACACACATCCATGCCCGAGGCAGGATTCGAACCTGCCACCGCAGCGGTCGCGCGGTTCCAGACTGTAGCGCCTAGAATCGCTCGGCCACCCCGGCCGGCACTGAAATAAACAGATGTATTTTTCAGTTACCAGTCTCAGACGGCAAATGACATGGAACACCAGTTGAACGATGTGGGTAGCGTCTTGGAAATAGATTTGAAGATGAACATTGACAAAAGTGAAACAAAGGTAAAAAAATTTAACCAAATGACATTATAAAAAGGACTTGGAAGTTGAACGTAATGGACAGCATCTTGAACGGAGGTAGTAATATGAGCAATATCAGAACAAGTGTAATGAAATGCGGAATGAAGCCAGAGTCTAGGGAAATTGGATTACGAAACGAGGCCCTAAAAGTAGTGGACGAGTTTTTGATGTTTTGGGATCAGACTAACTCATGATGGCAGAGGTATAGACGATATAAAATACAGACTGCAACATCAAGAAACGCATTTCGGAAAAAAGAAAAATTGTAAAGATCCAATAAAGATCAAAATGTTACAAAGTCCTTTCTAGAGGTGTTTTTCTGGATTGTAGTCTTCTTTGGTAGTGAAACTTGGACGATAAACATTTTTGACAAGGAGAGAACAGAAGGTTCTCATGTGTGGCTATACAGAACAACTTTGAAGATCAGATCGTTAGTTCGAATCACAAATGAGTTGGTACAGAATCGAACTGGATTAAAGAGAAATTTATGACAGAAGTTGACTAAAAGATGGAATCTTTTCTAAGCCCTCGTCCCGGTTTTTTAAAGGCCTCGTCGCTACTGCTGTGGAAGCCAGGTTGCCACTGTTGTAGCGATAGGAGATCGTACATGCGGTGAGTTCGTGAAACGACTACTGGCGCAGTACACCGCTAAGACAATTTCTGCCTGGCACTATTACAAAGCGAGTCTCTATGGCACTGGGACCAGATCGCATCTTTGCGCATGTGGTGCTTTTGCCATGGCTGTGTCTTGTTCGGACGACGCAGCAGAATCGGTTAATGGGACATGTTCAAAGGCGTCAAGGAATAGTGGGTGTTGTCATGGAGGGACGTAGGGGCCACAGTGTAAAACTGTAGAGGAAGGCAACGGCTCGAATATTCTAAGCAGGCTAAAATAAGTGTGCGATGCAGTAGTAACGTTGAGACGAAGGGACTTGCACAGTAAGATCATGGAGAGCTACATCAAACCAGTCTTCTGACTGATTACCGCCACCACCATCACCACAACAACTACCAAACTTCAGTCAGTCAATTAAATATAATAATTGTAAATTCCTTAAACATTACGGTATACTGATAATTTTTCCTATATGCACCGTCTGACTACAACTGAATGAAACACAATTATCTTTCCATACGCGTTTCGCTTTTATTTTCTACAAGGCATCTTCAGTGGCCTGGAATATGTACATATTTCTTCTATTTAGTTTACATTTTGGTCAATGTACCTATAGATTGCAAACAGTTCTGGTGGCTAAAAATGGTTCAAATGGTTCTGAGCACTATGGGACTTAACTTCTGAGGCCATCAGTCCCCTAGAACTTAGAACTACTTAAACCTAACGAACCTAAGGACATCATACACATCCATGTCCGAGGCAGGATTCGAACCTGCGACCGTAGCGGTCGCTCAGTTCCAGACTGTAGCGCCTAGAACTGCTCGGCCATCCTGGCCGGCTCTGGTGGTTAGTTTTTGCTATTATGTAGTAACATTTCAAACTGTGCTTACAGGTTGCGTGGACGATTATATACATATGACGCTCATCGGCATATTTAGTGTTGTCCCTCTTCTTATAAACGTCAATTTGCGGTTTTTTTTCACATTTCACAGCATGCATTCGTGTGTTTGTGTGTGTGTGTGTGTGTGTGTGTGTGTGTGTGTGTGTGTGTGTGCATACACAAACAGATCACATATACTTCAATAATTACACTGGGAAATTGGCAATAACACTAGATGCTTTGGTTACACAGCTTGAGGCTGCAGTGGATGGCCACCACTGTTGTGGGCCGGCCGTGAGGATCCAACGGACGTCCAACGCGTCAGAGTCCTCCGATCGGTACTCACCGGTGGCCAACCCAGTAACTGCTCGCACTGAGGCTGACCCCTCACCTGCGGTCGAGTGGGAGATCGCCCCGGGGCGAAGCAGGCGGCGAAAGACTTCCCAGGTGGCCGCACTTAAGGTTTCCCCGGTTTGTCTGACAAACAGGTTCCAAGTGCTGTCTGTGGCTAACACTGTCGCTGAGCCAGATGCTGTCGCCGGTCCTGTTTCAGAGGAAACCTCTCAGCCTGCAAGATCCGGGCAATCTCAGAGGGTGGGATTATTGGTAGTTGGGAGCTCCAAAGTTAGGCTCATTATGGGGCCCCTTAGGGACTTGGCTGACAAGAAGCGTAATAAATCAATGCTCACTCCGTGTGCATACCTTTGCAGCATGGTCGACAGGACCGATTGCGGACCTGTGGTACAGAGCCGAGTGGAGGGTCTAAATCAGAGGCACAGACGTGACCATGTAGGCTGCAGATCCCTCGACTTGCGCCAAAGGGCGGTTGGGTTTCGGGTTCCTCTGAATAGGTCAGGTGTCCACTATACGGAGGAGGCGGCTAAACGGGTAGCAGGGGCTGTGTGGCGTGGACTGGGCGGTTTCTTAGGTTAGAGGGTCTCGGGAAAACACAAGAAGGGCTTCAGTCACTAAGAGTGCCGGCTAAACACAGGAAGAACGTAGATGCAGGAACCATTGGTATAACAGTTGTAAATATTCGTAGCTGTGTTGGGAAAGTACCATAGCTCCAAGCGCCAATAGAAAGCGCTGATGCTCAAATCGTTATAGGCATTGAAAGCTCGCTAAAGCCGGAATTTTTACGAAGAACCTAACGGTGTTCCGAAAGGATAAGCTAAACACGGGTGGCGACGACGTGTTTGTTGCTGTTAGAAGTAGTTTAACTTGTCATGAAATTGATGTAGATACCTCCTATGAGTTAGTATGGGCAAAGGTCATTGTTGGCCATCGAAATAAATTAATAATTGCATTTTTTTACCGACCTCCCAATTCAGATGATACAGTTGCTGAAAGGTTCAAAGAAAACTTAAGTTTGATTTTAAACACGTACCCGACTGATACGATAAAAGTTGGTGGTGACATTAATTTACCCTCGATATGTTGGCGAAAATAGTTGTAATAATTCCGGAGGTACGCACTAACATAAACGACGAAAAAGACACGCCAAATTTAAATAGACACAAAATCACCAAGATTGGCGATCTTTTATAGGAGCTCGAAATTTAGCGCTGACTTCAATGTGAGATGCCTACAACAGTTTCCACAACGAAACCTTATCTCGAAACCTGGCAGAAAATCCAAAGAGATTCTGGTCGTATGTGAAGTATGTTAGTGGCAAGAAACCATCAATGCCTTCCCTGCGCAATGGAGATACTATTGAAGACAGTGCTGCCAAAGCAGAGTTACGAAACACAGTCTTCCGAAATGGCTTTATAAAATAAGACGAAGTAACTATTCCAGAATTCGAATCGAGAACTGCTGCCAACATGAGTAACGTAGAAGTAAATATCCTCGGAGTAGTGAAGCAATTTAAATCACTTAAGGGGCTCTGGAAAGGCTCAAAATCATGAAAAGTTCAATTTTTAAATTTTTGCGTTTTCTGAATCTGCAGACTATTACCTCTTAATAGATATATAATTTATTCAATTCCGAAGACTACAACTATTTTTAAATTTTTTTTGAAATGTGTTCTACATGGGCGTGACCCACTGTGGCGCTGTTAAACTGCTGTCAAATGGTGTTATTATTAACGTCCGTGTTCATCAGGTACATTTTAGTGATGTGAGATAAAGTATGTGTTGTGGCTAACCTGTGATGGTTCAATATATATCGCTGTTGTGATTGTCGATTGTTTCATGTTTATTTACTCTGTCGATATCTCGAAAATATTCGTAATTAATTCTGTTTCTTGAGTCTCTGTTTTGTTGAAGTATAATAATGAGTAAAAGTAAAGTTATTAGAAATCCTCTGAAGACTTTTAAGAAAAGGAGAAATGTTGGAAAGCCAAAGGTATGTGTTATTACTGTAAACAATAAAGACGATAACCAAGTGAGTGAACCTAACCTCTCAAGTACACCTGCCCATAGCAGTCAAAGTGGGAAAGAAAATACTTCACAGAAGAAGCTTGGTTCAATGAGTGAAAACTATAAATGTTTTATGGGCGAATCGGATGTGAATGAAATATTTGATATGTCGGTTCTCAAAGGAATTTTTTCAAACTGTGTAAGATGTATTCATTGTAGTGAAGTTGGTCTGGAACTCTCCATATTAAAGCACGTAGGACTTGCCAGTGAAATACAACTGAAATGTGATAAGTGTTCATACATGACCACCTTTTGGAACAGTGTTGCAGTAACTGCAACTGAAGAAAATGGTAGCAAAATCTACGAACACAACAACGAGCGATGCTTGCTTTAGACAAGGAACGCCTTCGGGCTGCAGACAGGGCTGTAAAGAGTCTAGAAATACAAGCAAGAGTAAACAGGAGGAGGAACAAGAGGAAGCTGGAGGAGGAGTTTGCAGAGGATGAAGATAATCCATCCTATGGACCTGGAATGCACTAGAAAGTTAATCCAATCTTTGTCGCTCGATTCCCAAAACTTTTATTTTCTAATACTAATTACATGTTTTCTAAGGATCTTCCAAACATATTTGTTTCAAACTTTCAGTAAATGTTACACAGTACCTTCTGCATAATTTAACACAGCCTTTTTCAAAAAAAACTGTATATTTTTGAATATATAAATAAAAAATTGCAAATAAATGTTGTGAATTTTCATTATAAATGAAAAAAAATCATCTTTAATAACTGAACCAAAATTTTGTAAAATACCTGTGTTAAGTTGTAGCCCATATTCCAATAAATAATCTGTAAAAAGTTCTACTTCCTACCTCAAATACTTTGTGAGGAAAGGTGTAATTTATAAGCGTTATTTTAACATTGCAAGTATAGGGCGTTCCGGAGCCCCTTAATAAAAGACTGTATATCAATTAAGTTGCTTTGGCAGAATGCTGATGCATTAGCTCCATACTTAACAATCATTTACAACCGTTCGCTCGACGAAAGATCCGTACCCAAAGACTGGAAAGTTGCACAGGTCACATCAATATTCAAGAAAGGTAGTAGGAGTAATCCACTAAATTACAAGCCCATATCGATAACGTCGATATGCAGCAGG
The DNA here is from genome assembly GCF_023864345.2 of Schistocerca serialis cubense. Classification (NCBI taxonomy): domain Eukaryota; kingdom Metazoa; phylum Arthropoda; class Insecta; order Orthoptera; family Acrididae; genus Schistocerca; species Schistocerca serialis. The sequence goes on from NC_064643.1 coordinate 586,249,448, forward strand.
ATTTTAGAACATATATTGTGTTCGAAAATTATGAATTACCTCAAAGAAAACGGTCTATTGACACACAGTCAACATGGGTTTAGAAAACATCGTTCCTGTGAAACACAACTAGCTCTTTATTCACATGAAGTGTTGAGTGCTATTGACAAGGGATTTCAGATAGATTCCGTATTTCTGGATTTCCGGAAGGCTTTTGACTCTGTACCACACAAGCGGCTCGTAGTGATATTGCGTGCCTATGGAATATTGTCTCAGTTATGTGACTGAATTCGTGATTTCTTGTCAGAGAGGTCACAGTTCGTAGTAACTGACGGAAAGTCATCGAATAAAGCAGAAGTTATTTCTGGCGTTCCCCAAGTTAGTGTTTTAGGCCCTTTGCTATTCTTTATCTATATAAAAGATTTCGGAGACAATCTGAGCCGCCGTCTTCGGCTGTTTGCAGATGATGCTGTCGTTTATCAACTAATTAAGTCATCAGAAGATTAAACGAACTGCAAAACGATTTAGAATAGATATCTGAATGGTGCGAAAATTGGCAGTTGACCCTAAATAACGAAAAGTGTGAGGTCATCCACATGAGTGCTAAAAGGAACTCGTTAAACTTCGGTTACACGATAAATCAGTCTAATCTAAAAGCCGTAAATTCAGCTAAATACCTAGGTATTACAATTACGAACAACTTAAATTGGAAGGAACACATAGAAAATGTGGTGGGAAGGCTAACCAAAGACTGCGTTTTATTGGCAGGACACTTAGAAAATGTAACAGACCTACTAAGGAGACTGCCTACACTACGCTTGTCCGTTCTCTTTTAGAGTACCACTGCGCAGTGTGGGATCCTTACCAGATAGGACTGACGGACTACATCGAAGTTCAAAGAAAGGCAGCATGTTTTGTATTATCGCGAAATATGGGAGAGAGTGTCACAGAAATGATGCAGGATTTGGGCTGGAAATCATTAAAAGAAAGGCGTTTTTCGTTGCGACGGAATCTTCTCATGAAATTCCAATCACCAACTTTCTCCTTCGAATGCGAAAATATTTTGTTGACATCGACCTACATAGGGAGGAACGATCACCACGATAAAACAAGGAAATCCAGAACTCGTACGGAAAGATATAGGTGTTCATTCTTTCCACGCGCTATACGAGATTGGAATAATAGAGAATTGTGGAGGTGGTTCGATGTGCCCTCTGACAGGAACTTAAATGTGATTTGCAGAGTATCCATGTAGATGTAGATTTTTGGGAATAACATCTGACAGTCGGCAACACAAAGCAAACGTTGCATGAAAACAAGCGTTCTGTCCCTAGTGCCGTGAAATGTGCGAAAAAACCGCAAATTGGCATATATAAGAAGAGTAACAACACCAAAAATGCAAGAGAAGCGTAATATGTAGAAAATTGTCCACGCAACTTGTAAGTACAGTCCAAAATGTTACTACATAGTAGGAAATACCAACCACCAGAACTGTTTATACATTGCCCAAAATGTAAACTAAATAGCAAAAATATGTACATGTTCCAGGCTACTGAAGATGCCTTGCAGAAAATAAAAGCGAAACGCATGTGGCACGAAAATTGTTATTCATTCAGTTGTAGGTAAACGGTTCATAAAGTAAAAATTATCAGTATACCGTAATATTACACGCAACTGAGGAAGGCAGGACGACATAAGTTGAAGATGTTAATACAGCTATGTCAAGGATTCCCTGTCAACATGTACAACAGGTACATAAAATACATCTGAGATACCATAAGAAGATACAGCACATAAAATTCAACAAAACATGCAAAAAGAACGATTTAATTCCAAGTTACATTAATGTAAAGGTTAAAAACGGTTCTACAGTGGCACAAAAGTCGAAATCAATTGCAGAACAATATTGGTTACTAAATGAAACTAAGATGTTATATTCGAAAAAAAGTAGTACCTAAATATGTTGCTCTATGAGACTCGTCTAGAATTGGCAAAAAACATAGGAAATGTCACAGTTCTCATGGCACTAAGAGAAACAACGGAACACAATACATACACAGAAGTGGAACATTTACAAAACAGGTATAAACAGAAGATAATGACACTAACAGTAAAAAAGACACAAAAATACATTTACGTTTTAAACATGAAACCACAAGAACTTCAACATACATTCCATCCACGTTTAGTTAACGTAACATAGACACAACTACACGAAAAAGAAAAAATGCTCTTGTAAGAAGTGTTGAAGCACTGTACCAACACGAAAGTAAACAACCAATACAAAGAAAATCTCACAGTAGAAACTGGACACATCCTTACCCGTGAAAACACCATAATAATTGTGAAATAAACATAGGATTGACAAGAAAACTAGTAAAAAAGGAAATAAAAGAAAACAAACGCAGCTGACACACAATAAGAACAACCAAACAGAGGCTACCATCATGAACAGGTTAAAACAAAAGTTAACAAACAGCAACATATTAATAACAAGACCAGACAAGGGAAACATTACAGTAGTCATGGACAAAGAACAATACACCACAAAAGCCAAAGAATACATAAACACCAACACCATACAAAAACTGAAGTCAGATCCAAATACAAGATTTCACGCAAACCTGAAACGAACACTGAAAAACATTGAACACACACTCACAGACAAACAGAAATACTACATAACACAGAAAAACCTACAAGCACCAACACTGCGCAGTCAACAGAAGGTACATAAAGATGGAATACCAATGAGAGCTATTATCAACTTCAAGAAAGCCTCAACATACCACGTAGCCAAAAACCACCAAAAGTTGATTACAAAACACCATGAAGCAGAAAACAACAGAACAGTGATAAACACAGGAAACCTAATAGATCACATACAGAACATACAGGTACCACACACAGCATCACTGATTTCATTCGACATAGAAAATATGTATACCTCCATCCCTGTCACAGAGAAAATAGGAATCATAGAACAAAATCTCTCATACCACAGCAATCTCATTACAGAAGCAATAAAAGAAATAACAAATATGCTCAGACTTACAACTGAAGAAAACTACTTTCAGTTTGAGGATTATGTACAAAGTGATGGACTGCCCATGAGATCTACAATATCAGGAACATCAGCAAACATTATAATCTAGAAAATCAAATATTTGAAAAGATAACCAAAAATGAAAGTTTCGAAACCATATATGAAAAAATAGACAAACTCCATTCGGAAATCAACAAAGCTCCCCAGAGCGTAAAATTCACACTTGAAAAAGAATATCAAATAAATTGTCTTGACATTACAATAAAAAAAAGAAAACGGCAAAAATACATTTAACATCTTTAGAAAACCAACAGCAACAGACACAACAATAAATTCCACATCTAACCATCCCCACAACCAGAAACTTGCAGCACTAAGACATCTTGTACATAGATTAAACAGAATCCCACTCAGCAAGACTAACTATGAAAAATAAATGAGTACAAACATGCAAAAAGCTAGGAACAATGGGTATGACACACATGTAGTACACAGGCTCAATCAAAAAATAAAAACACAAATACAAAACAAACACATCGTTTCCAGAATACAAGAGAACTCACAAGCTGCAAACTTGCAAACACACTCAGCAAACACACACGATGACAAGACCATACAGAAAAGAACCAGATGGTACACCATGACTTACACACACAAATTAACACGCAGAGATGCAAACATCCTAAAGATACAGGGCTTACAAATAGCATAGAAGACTGGACAAACCCTCCAATCACATCTAAGTCAATTACCTACCAAGAGAGACAAATTCCAACAAGCCGGAAAATATAAACTACAAAGTCAAAGCTGTGATGCAGTATACATGGGCATGACATGCAGGAATTTTAAAATACGATACAAAGAGCTTATGAGGAGTTGGAAGTACGAAACAAACCATTCCATATTTGCAGAACATTTAAAACACCGTAACCACCATCCTACAAACATGGAAAAAGAAATGAAAATAATGAGCATAAGCAACAATGACAAACATCTTATACAGATGAAAGAAAACTTACACATTCAAAAAGCCATCACTGAAAACAAACATGTTATAAATGAACAAACACACATCAGCACAGGCTTCCTACTACACTTAGTAAAAGAAATGATGAGATAAAAATCGTCCTCACACAACCAGGAAAAAAAATATTATCCCACCCCATTCGCCTTCTGGACGCACACACACACACACACACACACACACACACACACACACACACACACACACAGCGAACAAAATAATTGTAGCACACCAAAACACACAAAAGTGCACACACACAGACCACAGATACTTCAATAATTACACTCGAAAATTGGCAATAACATCTGACAGTCAGAACACAAACCAAAACATTGCATCGAAACAAGTGTTCAGTTCCTAGTGCTGCGAAATGTGGGAAAGAAACAGCAAATTGGCATTTATAAGAAGAGAAACAACACCAAAACTGCAAGAGGAGCATACAATATAGAAAATCGTCCACACAACCTACAAACACTGTTGTAAATGTTACTACATAATAGCACAAAGCAACAACCAGAATTATTTATAACATATAAGTACATTGACCGAAATGTATACTAAATAACAAACATATTTATATACTCCAGGTCACTGAAACTACCTTGCAGAAATAAAGGTGAAACGCGTATGGCATGCTTTATGTATATTATAATTACACTCAATTGAAGCTAAATAATTCACTGATAACTTAATTGGATATATATTTGACAGTGACGTTGCAAGCAACTGCGAGAAAGCTGCTTCGATAGTCACGGTGCGAGAAAAGGTGAGCCAGTTTTAGCCGTTAGCTTTTGCATCATTAGGTTTCCGGACAACCTTGTGTCTAGTACACAACACTCTGGACACACCCACTGCTTTCTAAACTACGTGCCTGTGTCTCACCTCCAGTAACAGATGCTCAACCTAGCGTTGTTCGAGGTAAATGCTGGGCACGGTCGTCTACATTTGAGTTCTCACGCAGAGCGAGGTGAAGAAACGGCCACTCAGCTGTCGAGTCCAAATGGCGAAACTGTACATAGCTGCCAGCGTCTCGTTACCTACACAACCTAAGTTGCTCTCATCCCATCTTGATCGCCATCGATGCAGATACATGGAGAGTCTGGCCAACATATGAGAAACTTTTCCACATGAGGTGTGCCCGTCCACCCATTGTTTTTCTCGCTGCATGTTCCATCCTCTCATTTCTGTTTAGTTCTTTGACACACTACTCTTACACTACTCTTACTCTTGTGTGACTAGCTGTTGAACACAAATGTTGTGTACCTTCATGTACTGTTCCATTTAAAGGAGCTAGAATTAATATAAAGAAAACCAACGGCCTTGCCTCAGTGGTAACACCAATTCTCCTCACGCTCACCCAAGTTAAGCGCTGTCGGGCTTGGCTAGCTCTTGGATAGGTCACCGACCAGGTCAGCCGAGCGCTGTTGCCAAGTGGGGTGCTCTCAGACATTGTGAGGCCAATGGAGGAACTAGTTGACTGAGAAGTAGCGGCTCCAGTCACGAAAAGTGACGACACCGGAGAGAGTGGTGTGCTGACTACGTGTCCCTCCGTATACGCATCCAGCGACGCCTCTGTGGGCTGAGGATGACATGGCGGTCCGTCCCCAACGTTGAGCTTTCCCGAGACCTGGTCGGTCGGACGGAGAAAGAGAGAGAGAACTGGTATAGATGAGATGTTTCTTGTAGACTAAATTACGTTGTGCTGTCACTACCAAAGGTGTCAGTAAATTCTTTGCATTTTTTGGTTGATATAACTTTTTTGTGTTGACTAACTGAGAAGGATGGATACTGTGTCCTTTGTATATCACGGTCAATAGCAAAAAATTATCATCAAAAGTACAGGACACGATAGTCTCCTCTAAAAAGGCAAAGAAGTCTACATTGCATTAATTGGTTGTTCCATTGATTCCTGGTGGAATATTTTATATATTATAAATGAAAAGACATACAGCACTGATGTGCTACTGCGAAGTGTTTATTATTTGATCAACTGTCTTTCAGCTGTTACGCCATCGTCAGGTACAAAAATTGCACAGACACACATACTTTTCTTTCAAAATGGCTCTAAGCCCTATGGTACTTAACATCTGAGGTCATCAGTCCCCTAGAACTTAGAACTAATTAAACCTAACTAACCTAAGGACATCACATACACCCATGCCCGAGGCAGGATTCGAACCTACGAGCATAATAGGCGAAACCGGTTTGTAAAATAATGTAGTGGATATTATACAAACATAGTGTGTTTGTTTATTAATAAAGTCTACACTATTTGTGCAAGTGACACATTATACTCTTTCTCACAAGCTGCGACATGGTCGCGAATAAAACAGTGACCCGAATATAGAATAAATTTCCTTTACTTTACGTGTATGGTCAAAAATGTTTTGTATCAGACTACCGGTTTCGGTCTACAGTTGGCTAGCGATGCTACCTCTGGGTTCCAGGGTCCCAGGCTCGATTCCCGGCCGGGTTGGGGACTTTTTCTTCCCAGAGACTTGGTATTCGTGTTGTCCTCATCATTTCATCGCCATCGTCATCATTCGCGGCAGTGGCTAGATCTGAATTGGACTGCGAAAAAATTGGGACTCCGTACGGGCGCTATTGAAAATAAACAGTAGTGCTGCTGACAATATGATTCTTGCATATGGTGTTATTTATATATATTTGACGATGCTGGCGCTGTTTTGGTATTTAACATTTGACGATGTCATTATGGCTGAAGTACGTTAGGACATGTTTTTATAAAACAGATCTGAAGATGGTCGTTGTAGACCGTCACTGGTCATGTGATGACAAAAAAATTTGTGATCAGTAAATGAAACTTTTATATTCATTCTCTTTGCCTGTGGATTAGTTTAACCAGCAGAGCTATACCCATGTGGAGCCTTTTCTGCTTCTCTCTAGTCTCCCTGCATTATCGCAACGGGAACTACGACATCACCAAGATCAATTTTGTTGACGTTCACGGATTCTCGGTGTTCAATGGCGTCTTCAGTTCCACCACAATTTTTTACACAGCCCGTTTCGGCCTTCACCCCATCCTCACTTATTCACAACTGAGTATAATAAACAGATAACAAGTATCTTAAAATGAGGTACTGGTAGCAATATACAGATGGAATAAATTCGGGGATAGACTACAACCCTGTCTCACTCCCTTCCCAACCACTGCTTCCCTTTCATGCCTCTCGACTCTTATAACTGCCATCTGGTTTCTATACAAATTGTAAATAGCCTTTCGCTCCCTATATTTTATTCCTGCCATCTTCAGAATTTGAAAGAGAGTATTCCAATCAACACTGTCAAAAGCTTTCTCTAAGTCTACAAATGCTAGAAACGTAGGTTTGCCTTTTCTTAATCTAAGATAAGTCTTAGGATCAGTATTGCCTTACGTGTTCGAATATTTCTACGGAATCCATCTGATCTTCCCCGAGGTCGGCTTCTACCAGTTTTTCCATTTGTCAGTAAAGAATTCGCGTTATTGTTTTGCAGCCGTGACTTATTTAACTGATAGTTCAGTAATTTTCACATCTGTCAACACCTGCTTTCTTTAGGATTGGAATTATTATATTCTTCTTGAAGGATATTTCGCCTGTCTCATAGATCTTGCTCACTAGACGGTAGATTTTTGTCAGGAATGTTTCTCCCAAGGCTGTCAGTAGTTCTAATGGAATGTTGACTACTCCCGGGGCCTTGTTTCGACTTAGGTCTTTCAGTGCTCTGTCAAACTCTTCACGCAGTACCATACCTCCCATTTCATCTCCATCTACATCCTCTTCCATTTCCATAATATTGTCCTCAAGCACATCGCCTTTGTATAGACCCTCTATATACTCCTTTTTACTTTTCTGCTTTCCCTTCTTTGCTTAGAACTGGGTTTCCATCTGAGCTCTTGATATTCATACAAGTGGTTCTCTTTTCTCCAAAAGTCTCTTTAATTTTCCTATTGGTGCCATCCATGTTTCCCATAGTGACATACGCTTCTACATCTTTACATCTGTCCTCTAACCATTCTTACTTAGCTGTTTTGCAGTTCCTGTCATCCCATCTTTTAGATGTTTGTATTCTCTCTCGCCCACTTCATTTACTGCATATTTATATTTTCTCCTTTCATCAATTAAATTCAATATTTTTTCTGTTATTCAAGGATTCCTACTAGCCCTCATCTTTTTACCTACTTGATGCTCTGCTTCCTTCACTACTTCATCCCTCAGAGCTACCCATTCTTTTTCTAATGTATTTCTTTCCCCCATTCCTATCAATTGTTCCATTATGCTCTCCCTGAAACTCTGTACAACCTCTGGTTTAGTCAGTTTATCCAGGTCCCGTCTCCTTAAATTCCCACCTCTTTGCAGTTTCTTCAGTTTTAATCTACAGTTCATAACCAATAGATTGTGGTCAGAGTCCATATCCGCCCCTGGAAATGTGGTACAATTTAAAACCTGATTCCTAAATCTCTGTCTTACCATTACATAATCTATCTGAAACCTGTCAGTATCTCCAGGCTTCTTCCATGTATACAATCTTCTTTTATGATTTTTGAACCAAGTGTTAGCTATGATTAAGTTATGGTCTCTGCAAAATTTTACCAGGCGGCTTCCTCTTTCATTTCTTCCCCCCAGTCCATATTCACCTACTACGTTTCCTACTCTTCCTTTTCCTACTACTGAATTCCAGTCACCCATGACTATTAAATTTTCGTGTCCCTTCATTATCTGTTAAATTTCTTTTATCTCATCCTACATTTCATCAGTTTTTTCATCATCTGCACATCTAGTTGGCAAATAAACTTGTACTACTGTAGTTGGCGTGGGCTTCGTGTCTATCTTGGCCATAATAATGCGTTCACTATGTTGTTTGTAGTAGCTTACCCGCATTCCTTTTTCTCCTATTCATTATTAAACCTACTCCTGCATTACCCCTATTTGATTCTGTATTTATAAGCCTGTATTCACCCGACCAAAAGTCTTTTTCCTCCTGCCACCGAACTTCAATAATTCCCACGATATCTAACTTTAACCTATCCATTACCGTTTTTAAATTTTCTAACCTACCTGCTCTATTAAGGGATCTGACATTCCACGCTCCGATCCGTCGAACACCAATTTTCTTTCTCCTGATAACGACGTCCTCTTGAGTAGTCCCCACCCGTAGATCCGAATGGGTGGCTATTCTACCTCCGGAATATTTTACCCAAGAGGACGCCATCATCATTAACATTGGGTTCTGATTTTGGCTAGCATGAGACTTAAGCAAATTTAATACCACCACAAGTATTTATGTAGATCTTGGATTTTCCGCGGTGCTTACGTATTTTTGCAACACAGTGCACGACTCGCCACCTTCTGCGATTAAGTTGACGTGAGTGGCATCTATTATTAATAAAAATTTGCGTATATGGTTATAAAAATTAGTTTTCAGGGGGCCTGATGGCAACTGGTTTCATTATTTACTATTGAAAACAGTCTTGATCCCAATTTATTTAGTACGATGATCTGTTTCGACCACTACAGTGGTCATCTGCAGACCAATGAGTAGGAAACTCCTCCTGCTAGAGGTCACCGTACTAAATAAATTGTGATCAAGACTGTTTTTAATAGTAAATATTAGTAACATATTGATCACTGTCACTCCCATAATGTATTCAAATGTAGTTGGTCTCATTATGTACCAATTTTAAAACGACAATTAGTACATGAGATGTTTCTGTTCTCATGAAAAGTAATAAATTACTTTCATATATTTCATCAGCAAGGCAAAACTAAGGAGATACTCGTCATCTGCCGTGAAGCGGCCAATCGAAAATTTACTGAACTCAGTGCAACGAAAATATTACTGATTGAAGCTTTAATTTAATTTCACTGGCTTTAGAATATTGTCTGAGAAAAAGAGAGAACTATCATGCATTTTCATTTACGGTTAATGAACGATTTAATAAGAATGATTGTTTTCCCGGCGTAATGGCCGACCTATGCTGCAAGAGAAATGGTGGTCCCCTCCGGAGTACACGCTAAAACAACAAATTTTCACGAAATATTGATTCACTAATATGAGGGGTACGAGCTGTGCAGAAAGTAAATGTTATGACATGGAAATACTGTTTTGTATTCTGAATAGTTTTACAGAACTTACACGCAATCATATCCAGCGTACAATGGCTTTTGTCATCCATACAAGAATCGAAGACAGGAGAATGAATAACATGATAAATGTCTCTGGTCTTTTTCATTGACCAACAGAGATAAAATAAAGAAGGTTCGATATCATTATCGTTAGTTGTCTAGAACTAATTTCTTTTTCTTCCAAATGTTAATGTTCATTGCACAAAACACATCGCACTTTTAACACTTCTAGCGTCACATGAAGAATCACTTTATTTTGAAAGAAATATATGTGACATTCCGCCACACGGTGTGAGTTTTCTTGAAATGCATAAACTGGAATGCCATGCTGTTACATCACCATTGCACGTTTTGTAACCAACGGAATTTGTCTTTGAACTACTCGATTCTATTTTCATCGACCTATAGCATTTTCACAGCTACTTCTACAAAACTGCAATACAGTTATATCTTGCTGCTTTTCTCATCCGTTTTCACACTCTCGATGTCTTTTGCGCTCTTAACACCGATATCTGCTTCCCCATACCGTAATTCTTGAACTGAAACTGTCACGTACAGGGTGGCGCACGAAATGTGTTACCATTTTGTTTTTTAATATAAACTTTATTGTCAATACAATCTGTAAGGAACATATACTACAATAAAGAGCCGTGCATGGAGATTTGTTCTAACTCAGCACATGCTCAATATGTCCACTATTTCGTTTCCTAACTTCCTTCAAACGAACACTGAAGTTAGTGATTACTCTACGGCACATGTCTTCCGTAATTTCACTGCAAGCTTAAAGAATAAGTCTTCTGAGCTCCATTAAATCACTTGGACGTTTCGGGAAAATTTTTTCCTTTAGGTACCCCCAAAGAATAAAGTCTGGACTATTGGGGGGGCCAATTTTGTCCGTCATTGAAGCGACCTGGAAACCTGAGTGAAATGATCTGCATGTCGAAACCCTCGTGTAAAAATTCCAACACAGTGTTTGCAGTATGTGGCCTTGCTCCATCTCGCATGAACCACTGCGTGTTGAAGGGCAAGGCAGTAGCAAGGAGCTGTGGAATGAAGCTATTGCGAAGCATGCTCAAATAACGCTCGCTGTTCACAGTTTCTTCGAAGAAAAAGGGTCCAATAAGTCCGTGACTGGAAATTGCTGCCCACGCTGTAATCCTCGGAGCATAATGTTGTCGTTCATGAAGCACTTAAGGGTTGTCAGTGGCCAAAAAGCGCACATTTTATTTGTTAACCACACCGTCTAAATGAAAATGCGCCTCGTCTGAAAACCAAAAGATGTTGAGAGTTTCTTCCCTATCCTCCGCCCACTGAGCAAACAGTAGTTTCTGCTGCTTGTGTTCTTCAGTGAGCTTCTGTGCACAGGTCATCTTGTATGGGTACATATGGAGGTACTTTTACGAATCCGTTGAACGGAGCGTCGGGATATTCCCAGTTGCATTGCTGCCTTTCTACACAACTTCCCAGGACTTCTCTGAACAGCAACTCGTACCGCTTCAATACTCTCCGGCGAACAAACAGGCTTAGGCTGAGGTCGCTTCGCTTCCAATGCTGTTCCTTCCTGTACAAATTTATCGTATAACCTGTGGATGGTCTTCTTGCAAGGGACCCATCGTGCGTTAAACTGCTGTCGAAAACGCCTCTGAGTCACAACAAGGCTTTTCGTTTCATGAAAAGTAACACAATAGCCGATCGTTGCTGTGTCGTCGATTGTCAGCCATTGCTGCTTACTAGTCTCCTAGCGGCAGTATCGTGAATTACACGTCATTTCGTAACTCATTTGTTTTTCCAAGCTCTGCTGGTACTACTGCAGAGATACTTGCAGGATATCTAATGTGCGTCGTAAATTGTGAAAGAAACAATTGGTAATACATTTCGTGCACCACTCTGTATTTACGTAGCAGCGAACCTAACCCAGAATAAGTTTTTGCTCCACACGGGGGAACATCTCCTGCTTTCCAATTCTATGAGGACATTTGTTTTCAGTTTCCTTCGCCTCCCTTAGGACATAAGGTATTCGCTCATTTCTTTAATTTTACGCTCAGTAACAGCTAAAATTATTATACCTAACGATTAACTACGAACTATCTCCACGGCTGAGGAGGAGAAGAAGCGCGTCGAACGCATCATTCAGCGCAAGCTTCATTATTACTCTTCCGATTTCCTTTACGCGGCCTTCCGTCCACTTTGCAATAAATCGCGACCTCCGCGATGAAAAGAAAGTTATTTATAGCGAGAGCGCGGGCCCGGTGGGCGGACTTCCCGCCCACGCGACGGCCAGATGGATGACCGCCACTAAACCGAATACAGCGCGAACTGGCGCCAGAAAAATACGACTTCCATACTGCGCGCGGACTTCGCCGCCAGCGCAGCGCCGGCCAGGCGTCCCGGCCGCCCCGTTCCGGACAATGGGCGGGCGCAGCGTCGGCCGAAGCGCGCGATAACGCCGGCGCTGACGTCATCGCAAAGCGAGCTGGCCGCCGGCGACTGCTGGAAACAGTGTACCGCGTCGTATACCGTGGCTGCCTGCGCGCTGTCTCCCTGTTCGCAGCACGGCCACGCACCATTGGTAGGAATTCTTTGTGAATAGTAGAAAAGCAGGGTGTCAGGAAAAATAAACCAACAAGTTGTATGCGTCCCTACTGCATTTACCAATCTGTTTTCAGGAGTTATGAATATACACTACTGGTCATCAAAGTTGCTACACCAAGAAGAAATGCAGATGATAAACGGGTATTCATTGGACAAATAAATTATACTAGAACTGACATGTGATTACATTTTCACGCAATTTAGTTGCATAAATCCTGAGAAGTCAGTACCCAGAACAACCACCTCTGGCCGTAATAACGGCCTTGATACGCCTGGGCATTGAGTCAAACAGAGCTTGGATAGCGTGCACAGGTACAGCTGCCCGTGCAGCTTCAACACTATACCACAGTTCATCAAGAGTAGTGACTGGCTTATTGTGACGAGCCAGTTGCTCGGCCACCATTCACCAGACGTTTTCAGTTGCTGAGAAATCTGGAGAATGTGCTGGCCACGGTAGCAGTCGAACATTTTCTGTATCCTTAAAGGCCCGTACAGGACCTGCAACATGCGGTCGTGCATTATTCTGCTTAAATGTAGGGTTTCGAAGGGATCGAATGAAGGGTAGAGCCACGGGTCGTAACATATCTGAAATGTAACGTCCACTGTTCAAAGTGCCGTCAATGCGAACGAGAGGTGACCGAGACGTGTAACCAATGGCACCCCATACCATCACTCCGGCTGATATGCCTGAATGTCGATGACGAATACATGCTTCCAATATGCGTTCACCGCAATGTCGCCAAACAGGGATGCCACCATCATGATGCTGTAAACAGAACCTTTTGCCATTCGTGCACCCACTTTCGTCGTTGAGTACACCATCGCAGGCGCTCCTGTCTGTGATGCAGCGTCAAGGGTAGCCGCAGCCATGGTCTCCGAGCTGATAGTCCATGCTGCTGCAAACGTCGTCGACCTGTTCGTTCAGATGGTTGTTGTCCTGCAAACGTCCCCATCTGTTGAATCAGGGATCGAGACGTGGCTGCACGATCCGTTACAGCCATGCGGATAAGATGCCTGTCATCTCGCCTGCTAGTGATACGAGGCCGTTGGGATCCAGCACGGCGTTCCGTATTACCCTCCTGAACCCACCGATTTCATATTCTCCTAACAGTAATTGGATCTCGACAAACGCGAGCAGCAGTGTCGCGATACGATAAACCGCAATCGCGATAGACTACAATCTGACTTTTAACAAAGTCGGAAACTTAATGGTACGCATTTGTCCTCCTTACACGATGCATCACAACAAGTTTTCACCAGGCAACGCCGGTCAACTGCTGTTTGTGTATGAGAAATCGGTTGGAAACTGTCCTCATGTCAGCTCGTTGTAGCTGTCGCCCCGGCGCCAACCTTGTGCGAATACTCTGAAATGCTAATCATTTGCATATCACAGCATCTTCTTCCTGTCCGTTAAATTTCTGTAGCACGTTATGTTCGTGGTGTAGCAATTTTAATGGCCAGTAGTGTACAACAACAGTACCGAGTGTTAAAATTGAAACCAGTAAGATAGCATACAGTATAACTAAATTTTACTTATTACATTAATGAAGTCCACGAGGTGAACCAAAAGTTTACCGACGAACTTTCAGAGGTCGCAGTAAGAAACAAAATACGAAAATAACATCTGGTAAACTTGAGCCCTAAAACGTATATCTTAAGAACTGTGATCATTTTGTCATTAGAGCAGAAGAGCTGCCACGACCGGTACTAAAGCTTTTATTTCGGAAAGACTAGTAGGTGTTTGAGAAAAGTAAGGAGACTGACCCTATATCTACCAAAGTTTATATTTATTTCAAACAGAAATAGTGTCCCGTTCAAAGCAGTTGCATTCGGCAGCTGAAGGCCGGCGGAGTCGTTGTCCACAATTTTGGCTTCAACTTGTAGGGTCTTGATCATTTCGGTCACATTCTTTTGAATGTTCCCGAGAGTCCGAAAATGATGTCCTTTTAAGATATTTTTCGATTTGGGGGAAAGAAAACTGTCACAACGACTCACATCGGGTGAATAGGGTGGAAAGGGGGAGGGGGGGGGCGTGGCTGTGGAACAACAGAAATGTCTTTTCAGGTCAAAAATTCCGTGATGGACATGGCCATGTTACATGGGGCGTTGTCACGATACAGCATCCACTTGTCCGCAATCTTCCTTCTCATTCGATCCAATCTTTCTTCGACCCTTTCAAGTACATATTGACAAAACACTTGGTTGACGATTTGTCCTGGAGGAACAAATTCTTTGCGCACGGTACCTCTACTGTCAAAGTAGCAAATCAAATTGTTTTGTTCCTTAATTTGTTCATCGAGCTTTTTTCGGTCGAGGAGATGTCTCAGTGTGCCTTCGCTCACTTTGTCTCAGGACTGTACTCAAAAATTTGGATTCATCTGATGTTATCGCACGACTAAACCATTCGTGGCCATCGGCAGTCCTCTAAAGAAGATCGACGCACACATTTCTTCGATTGTTCTTCTGCTGAATTGGTAGGTTTCTCGGTGCCATTTTCGCACATACTTTTCACATGTGAAAAATCTCGGTCAAAATTTGATGTACGGTGTAAGTATTTTAATAGGTCACGCATCGTTGTTATTGTTAAACGTCAATTTGAACTCAAAAGAGCACGCACAAGTGCCACGTTTCCGTCGGTTTTTAAACAACTGGGTCTCCCTGAGCGAGGTTTATATTCAGTGTCTTCCCGGCGTACCAAAAATCGTTGTGCCAGCGAAAAGCTTGTGCTCTTGGTAAGGAGTATGCCTATGTCCCATAGCACTGTTTCAACTTTCTGAAGTTCACGCTCGCGGGTTCCCCAAGTCTGACACGAGATCTGATGGCATTTACTTTTCTCACGCACTTCCTATGTTGCAGTCTTAGGATCTGCAAAAGATAGAACTGACATTGACAGGATAAACAGTTAACCAACATTTTATAAGACTGTACTAAATATTTCATTTAATACTATGTATGGAACCACAAAATACCTTACGCTTTATAATTGTTTTTTCATCATTACTGCAAGTGGCAGTACACCACTTATACATATGTCAGTATCAAGAAAATCACCAGAAATTAGCATGTCAAACGTAAAGCAATACTATGTACAATGAGCCCACTACGAGAGCTGACACAAGTTAAAAACTGATATCTAAACTAGAATCAGCGTAAAAATTATGTTACGTTAGCCCACCAGATAACGCTGTGGTTGAGTGAATCGATATTACCGTCTTGCATTCGACAGAAGCGTGGACATATCATTTCATATAATTGGTTTATGTTAAATAAAATCCAATTGTTTCTTAAAACATAGGCAAGCACAGACAAAGAATGTAACAATTTTCAGATTATATTCAAAAAACATTTTTATAAAATAACCCATTCAAAAAATATAACATTTTTTACAATTTAAATAAAAGGGGCACTGTGAAAAGCCACAAGACATTAGGTTTCAGGTTATCAAAGAATGCCTAAGACTGACAGGTATGAGGCTAAAATATTATTATGTACAAGGCTACATCGATATCTAAGGACATAATTATCTGTGTCATGATTAAAATTTCCTCATAATTTATTCACTCACAATCAGATGGAGGACGTTTACAATTACTGTAGTGCCTTGTGTAATTTTATTATCACGAAACAATGGATGCTTTAACTGTATTTTTTTATTTTACAACGTGTCACCCAACGTCTAGGTGAATTTGAGTAGGGGTCTTAGATATATCATAAAGGAGAATGCTCTTAATTTCTATCATATACACAAAATAATTCATGATTCACGATGAAGACGATTAATCAAAATCTATACGTTACACTTACGTCGTTTTGAAAGTGTTCCGGCGTAGCTACAAGCACCGGCACGAAGATGAAGAACGCAAGAGCAGAGATGGCTGTGAGATGACGACAGCCAATTGTACGCTTACTAGGACCGCACCACGTCTGGAGTGGCCTCTAGCCAAAGAGAATATAAGCGCCGCTCCCGCCAGCCTCACAGTAGAAGACGCGCCCTAGTAGATCCGTACTAGAAGAGAGCACTATAAGAGCTGTTACTGGTGATCCATATCCATTACTTGCAAGGACATTCTATACTGCGAAAGAATCTGATTATTTGCATGTCGCCAATAGCTTGCGACACGACATTGTAAACCAAAGTTAAGTACTGTCAATCTAATTTATTGCAATAACAACAATTAATATGATTCGCTGGAATTGTTGTATAGCTACACGAGAAAGCAGCATCCGTTAGGCGAATGGGCAGGACTCCACAGAAAGAAATACAATGTTTAGGGGCATCTAACTCATCACACGACGTCTAGGTGAAACATTAGTGCAAAAATTATTTTAAAACAGTTAAAACCAATTTATTGTGGTTTACGTTATCTATATAAAATAATACAGACTAGCATGTAGCTGAACCTATTACAAACCAACAATAGCTACGATACCTAAGTGTCCATTATTCTATGTTATGATAGAGCTAATGCACATTAACTCTACGTTTATTTTTAAATAACTAACGATCAGAAATTTTTACGCTTGC
The DNA here is from genome assembly GCF_023864345.2 of Schistocerca serialis cubense. Taxonomy (NCBI): domain Eukaryota; kingdom Metazoa; phylum Arthropoda; class Insecta; order Orthoptera; family Acrididae; genus Schistocerca; species Schistocerca serialis. The sequence continues at coordinate 586,266,739 of NC_064643.1, forward strand.
TGCAATGTTTTATGCGATATCACCGTCAAGAAAAAAGATGGTATACCAACACACTAGAAAACATTAGGTGACGTCTGGGTGGTTATTAGGTACAAACCATACATCGATAAATGTTCTTCGGCAGATATTATGAATTTGTTGTGCGTAGGTGATCTAAATTAAATTGGCTATCCTTTGTATCGACGTAAAGTACATTGTGGTAAATGGAGCATTTGTATATACTCTTATCTCATGCTAGTTAGTTGTTTATCCTGTCGATGTCGGCTCTATCGTATTGCATGTCCGAAGACGGCAACATAGACCAGTCGAAACTGGTTAAATAATAAATTTTTTACTAGCGATCTTGGTGTTTGAACGATTCTTCTCCACACTATGGCAGATCACACCCACGCTGGTACAATGCCAGAAATATATAGTAACAGATGTGTCTCAGAGCAGCGAAGTTGTACACGTACTCACAGGTCTTACGGAATGCACTTGTGAGCCCATTTTTTCAGGGCAATTTTTCCTTATTTTGATCCATACTATTGCCTCTCAAAGCGTGGAAAGCAAAGAGTTTTCAGTAGAAAGGATGTGTTTCGCAGTAGCGAAGGTGCACAAATGTTCATAGCTTTAAAAGTATGTATTTTAGATTCCACTTTATACTAGATTTTTATCTTCTCTTGGTCTTGTCTGAAAGCTTGTCAGTGGAATTCTTGTTCGTCCTGTATAGTATAATAGCAAGAGAACATGATTTAGGGGTGTGCACAGTACGAAATTTTGCACACAGAATAGCCACCTCTGACAGCAACTAGGTTCTATCCAGGTTGGGCATGGAGTCGAACTGTGCTAGGACGACAGATGTGTGTATGTCGTTCTATGCTGCTTCTACTCGATGGTGTAGTGGTGGTGGTGGTTAGGGTTTAACGTCTCGTCGACAACGTGGTCATTAGAGACTGAGCGCAAGCTCGAGTTAAGGAAGGATTGGAAAGGAAATCGGCCGTGCCCTTTCAAAGGAACCATCCCGGCATTTGCCTGAAACGATTTAGGGAAATCACGGAAAACCTAAATCAGGATGGCTGGAGACGGGATTGAACCGTCATCCTCCTGAATGCGAGTCCAGTGTGTTAACCACGATGGTGTAGTAAGACCTGTCAGCGTACCAGTCTCTCCCCAAGCCACGACCATAACAGAGGAGGCGGAGGTGATTAGTGTCTCATGTCCCGTCGACACCGTGGTCATTAGAGACGGAGCACAAGCTCGGCCTAGGAAAAGAAGGGGCAGGAAATCGGCCGTACCCTTTCAAGGGAAACAACCCAGCATTTGCTCGAGGCGATTTAGGGAAATCGAGGAAAACCTAAACCAGGATGGCTGGACGCGGGTGTGAAATATCGTCCTCCCCAATGCGAGTCCACTGTGCTAACCACTGCGCCACCTCTCTCCGTATGAGCAGAACGGGTGAGATATCTGGAGAGCGCGCTGTCCATGGCAACACACAATCACGCTATGTATAGAGGTAGGTCGACATGTAGTCTTGTTGGAAGATGATGTCACGGAGGCCTGGAAGATTCCGGCTATGCTTACCAGAGGTGGCTGTCTCGAGTATCCAGTGCCATTTCATACCTAAATGCAACTATCAGGTCCGTATGACTATGCGGAGTACAGTCAGGAAACCCTCGTTGTGTTGAGAGCCTCCACATATGGATACGTCCGTAGTGATACTGTATGCAGAGCCGAGGCTCATTTGATAACACTATGTTGTGCCACTCTTGTGTCCAGTGCTGTCATTGGGCACATGACAGCCGTCGCAACTCTTTCTGATGCCGCGTCGAGGAGAGCCACAAAGACAGTCGCTGCGCGACAATATAGTCGAACGCGAAAATATGTAGTTGACCCTAACCAACACAGGGAGATATGATCATTCTAATAAAATAAAACAAATTAGGAGTCGCATGGAAAGATTTATGTGTTCTTCTTCTCTTACGCACTTCGGGAGTGGCACGGCAGAGAATCTGAGTGAAAGTGGTCGAATGAACACTCAGCCAAGCACCCATTTATGAATTCAGCAAGCAAGCCCATTTTCTAACCCAAGGTATATGAGGTTGACGTATGATTCTGCATAGACGAGAGAGCAGCAACTGTCCTCTCGGGGGCTAGTTTAGTAGAGCTGCTGAAAACCAGCATAGCATTAATTTTGAAGCCTCTCAAACTGTCGATGCAATATTTACAACATAGTAATGGGATTTCGTAAACGCGAGCAGCCATTTGGCGGGACGATGTACCATAATCTTGACATACAACGATCCTGCCACTCTCAATACCAACTCTTTGATAAAGCATAACGCAATGTTTTCACAGACAACCAACTTTCAGATGTGATTTCTGAATGAGGAATCCAACTCGTCATCTCTCCTTTCATACAAAATGTATATGACGTTACCGCTATCTACTTTACATGATTGGGCTGAAATGCTGATCATTTGCATATCTGAAAGCAATAAGCGAACAATAGACATAGACATCACGGAAATAGAAATACACATATTCACAGCAAAAAGGGACCACGGACATAGTGCACGATGAAACGCATTAACAGACAGCATTTCAAAAGCAACGCATGAAGAGTACCTATGGACAAGACATAACACATACTCTCTATTCACGTAACAACAATATAGAGAGGGTGGACAGCGACATACGCAGTGACTGAGACAACAGTTAACTAAAGAGGGCGGGGAGGAGGAGAAGGAAGATGAGTTAAAAATTAGATATAACATGCCAAAATGCACTGACAAACTGTACATATCAGTCAAACAATAAGGATAGAAAATGCTAAAATCAATGTGGTGTAAGATGCGGCAATATCATTTCTCTAATACTAATTATTAACTATTTTACTGTCACTGGCGGTTAACCGCTCGAATAAACCATTCCGAGGTATTCACTGCCAGTTACAATCAGTGATGGCACTAACAGATCTCTTCTTTGGTATATCAGACTTTTATATTCTTCTTAAACAACTAAATTTTGTATATACATAAACCTACAATTATTTGTTATTTGTATTAATTATTTTTTCCGCGTCTAATGTTGCAAATAAAAACAAAACAAAAAGCTACAGTAAAGATGACATACGAAAACTGCAATATGTTTTAAAGTATCTGGTAACAGCTCTTTAAATTCGCAACAAATGATCATCAGCACACCGCATGTAAATTTGGCACTTGTTACAGGCTCCCTTCACGTAGTTGCAATTTTAAAGACTTGCAACGAATCTGAATGACCACCGCTGCTGCACTGCTTGTTGGTCACTTCAAACTAACTGCCATGAACGCGGGAAAACATTTTATCCGATCACAAAACGTATTCTAAACTTGGTAGGAGATTAAAACTTTCGGCAGGACAAAGAGTAGATCCCAGAATCTTCCCTCCTAGCGAATGAAATGTCCAGGCGTGACCCACGACGCATCGTAAGAGCTTTATCTCCGCCAGTACATCTCTTCTGCTTTGATGTAACAGATCTTCTGCATGTCTTGCTGGACCAGAATTTCTGGATGAAAGGGTATGGCGGAGAACTGCGTCTGCCATTTCCTAAGGGAATGTTCCCAGAAGGAATCTTCCTCTCTGGAGTATAGTAAGCTGTTTTCAATCTTCCCATAAGATTAAAATCGTATATTGGATCGGGATACGAACCCGGAACCTAATACTTCGCGAGCAGCAGTAGTACACTGAGGACAGGTCGGGAGTTGCGGTGGGGAGGTTAGTCTGTAACTGCATTTCCCACGAAACTCTGGGTTTCCGGTAGGACTGCCAGTCCCGCAAACAGTGTTAACCTGCCAAGTAGCTTCGAAACATCTGCGCCCGGAGATTGCAAGGCGGGACTAACTATATAACTCTAATCTTGACACAGTGGGCCTATTCTTGCATCCTTAACAGCTCCATTCGACGTATTCCCTGCTCAGGAGAAGGTGGACATTATGAATGGGTGAACTGCGCTGGCCCCGGCTTATGAGTTGGTTTAAACCGTCACTGTTACTCTGAGTTTGGTTTCGCGCGGTTCTTGCGATTATGCCATAGTTCTTCCTCTTTCTACGTTTGGCAGCAGTGGTGTGTATCGATATTCGGATTTTGTACTATCTTTGGTCTGGGGCTTATAGTTTCCAGCTAGCTGGTGTGCGGCAGTCGGTCAGTTGGTGAGAATCAGCCAGGAAATCTCTGCACGGTGCAGTGGGCCGGGCCCGCTGGCGGTCTCTACGCAGCGTCGGAGTATGTGGTAGCTGTTCCGATTTCTACGAGGTTCGTGGCTCATCTACCCAGGAAATCAAAGTTTAGTGGTGGTTTAATTACCGAAGCCAGTCTGTTCACATTGTGCCGTTGGTTTTCATGGCTGGCTGCTGGGGGTATTCCCTTGAGCCAACAGCGAGTGTTCGAGCTGGCGAAAGTTGGCCACCATCCGGTGGAGTTTAACTGTATTTTGGTTATTTGAAGTCCAAGTTCACCAGCTTAATTTTCTGCATTGTGGCCGTTAGCGTTCCTGTTACCTGCCCTGGCCGCTGACGTAAAATTCAGGCAGTGTCCTTTGCTCATCGTGTTATCGCGGTCCTACGCGTGTGTGTAGTTTTGACAGCTTATGCATACTTGGATGTGGGCGGCTACGTCTTTTACATTTTGGCTTTGGAGTTCCTTGTGTACTGGTCGGGTGGAAAGCAAGTCATCTTGTCGGTGGATTCGTTGACTGTCTCTTGGTTGGGTTGCCGGCGGATCGGATATAGTTGGTCCGACTATCTGTCTCCTCTAAGCGAACGTTAATATTTCAACTGCAGACCGACCCCCGGAAACTTCTGAGTGCCACTGGCTGTACTGCCTTTTCTTATTGGTGTTTGATGGTGTATTTTAATGGCTCACAGCCGATGGTTTGAATTTGTATGTTTTTAGTTGGGTTTTAAATAATGGGCTTCCAGCCATCTTAAAATCAAAATTCCGTACTTGCTAAGTCTTTGATTGTTTGGGCCTTCGGCCTCATTAAATTTTTTTTTTCTGGATAAAGCTTTGGGCTTTCTGCCTTGTAAAAATTTATTGTAGTTGTTTTTTGAATCATGGGCCTTCAGCCGTTTTAAAAGTAAAATTCCCTATTGTTAAGTCTTAGATTGTTGGGGCCTTCAGCCTTCTTTTTAAAATTATTTAACGATAAAGCTTTGGGCCTTCTGCCTTAGAAAATTTATTGTGGTTGTGTATTTAAATCATGGGCCTTCAGCTGTTTTAAAATTAAAATAACTTACATATCACATGACCATCATCAGACCCATGGCATCCTTCGGAGGTGGTAGGAGGAGCACTCTTCTCAGCTGCTGTGATGTCAACTGACCAGTCAACTGACCAGTTGACATCACAGCAGCTGAGAAGAGTGCTCCACCTACCACCTTCGAAGGATGCCATGGGTCTGATGATGGTCATGTGATATGACCGAAACAGGTCACCTATGTTCTTGTAACATACGTGGTGTGATTAAGACTGAATTTAAAAAACAAAAAATTTAAAAAAAATTAATCACTGTTCCAAAAATGTATATTAAAAAAGTCTTGCCTTGTTTGAGCCTTGAGCCTTGAGCCTCATTTAAAAAATATTTTCGGTAAAGCTTTGGGCCTTGTGCCTTTTGAAAATTCATTGTAGTTGTGTTTTTCAATCATTAGCTTCCAGCCGTCTTAAAATTAAAATTCCTTACTTGTTAAGTCTTAGATTCGTTGGGCCTTCGGTCTGATTTAAAATATTTTTGAATAAAGCTTTAGGCCTTCTGCCTTTTAAAAATATATTGTAGTTGTGTTTTTCAATCATGGGCCTTCAGCCATCTTAAAATTAAAATTCCTTACTTGCTAAGTCTTTGATTGTTTGGGCCTTCGGTCTCATTAAATTTTTTTTTTCTGGATAAAGCTTTGGGCTTTCTGCCTTGTAAAAATTTATTGTAGTTGTGTTTTGAATCATGGGCCTTCAGCCGTTTTAAAAGTAAAATTCCCTATTGTTAAGTCTTAGATTGTTGGGGCCTTCAGCCTTATTTTTAAAATTATTTTAGGATAAAGCTTTGGTCCTTCTGCCTTTGAAAATTTATTGAAGTTGTGTATTTAAATCATGAGCCTTCAGCTGTTTTAAAATTAAAATTACTTACTTGTCAAGTCTTAGATTGTTTCGGCTTTCAGCCTCATTTGAAATATTATTTAAGGATAAAACTTCGCGCCTTCTGCCTTTTGAAAATTTATTGTAGTTGTGTTTTAAATCACGGGTATTCAGCCGTTTTAAAAATTAAAGAGGTTGTGCATTTAGGCCATAAGATTGTGTGACACATTCAGTCGATAGTTAAGCTCGGAAATTTGCGCTGTAATGTTTGGGCAACTAAATAAAGTTATATGTGTTCGAGTGTAACTAACAGCCGCTCAATTTTGGCCCCTTTCCACAATTCCAACTACCTGTTCTGTCTTGCGGATTTTAGCAGGCGTTTCAATGGCATTAAAAGCACTAGTCATGGTAAATCTGGATCATCAATCAATGAGTAAAACGAAGTTAAGAATATCTTAGGAGAACAGTGGAAATTAGCTCCTAATCGCGATTTAATTTAGGATATGAAGTTCCAGGTGGCCTTCGATCACTATATGAAAACTGAGGACGAACAGCAGTAAAAAGGGGTGGAATTACATGTTCAGTTTCAGATTCTTCAACCACATTGTTGAAAAACGATTAATGAGAGACTATTTTGGCAGTATTTGTGTACGAGGTATTCTTGAAATCACAACTGAAGGTATGGAATGGACGTGACCATTTCATATTCAGCTTTAGTTTCACTTACGTACTTAGCATACACTCGTCTGATTGTGGTAGAGATGCCATGCACCACTAGAAAAAAAAAAGAAGGGTGCATCCAACTTACTGACGCCTACTCTCATTCTGGAGACGTCCACTTCGAACGCCGCTCCGGCTGTTGTAACCTTTGATCTCAGTGGTTTCAGTAACTTACCTCTGGCAGAAATGAGGCATTATTGTTGAGTAATGGTTGTTTACTAGTTGTCCCTCCTCCTCCAACGAAAGATCTAATTCTCATTCTACAATCAGGTTGTCTGGGACGGAATATAAAAATCTCATAACAAAAGAGCCACTGTTATTAGGATTAACAGATTAAAGAGAGTGACTCGCTTAATATATTATTAATAACAATTAGAATCCATTAGGCGAGTTACTTTCTTCCGTATTTTATTTTTATATTAGTTATATTATTTATTATATTACGCACTGAGTTAGGGGAAGAAAATTATTGCAAAAAATACACTAGACTATATAACTGCCAATAGTGCTTCTCAAATTTTTGCACTTGTGTTTGGTGGCGACTGGCCTCAGAAAGAACTAATCAGTTTGGATCTGCGACAAAAATACACTTCATGTTGTAAAACAGTTTCACATTGGAAAATGTAAAATGACAATAACTGAAGACGGCAGTACACTTTCATCTTTTACAGAACACTCAAGTTCTTCGTGAGGTAAAAATAGAACTTATGTCCAAGCTAGTTTTCCGATAAGAAATGAAATATTCTAAAACAGATGTGCTGAACGTCATACAAATGGCGGAATTTATCAAATTAATCGTATTTACAAATCGTGCCAACTAATCATTTACATTCAATCCTGTTTACGATTAAGATTTGTACAAAGTGTACTACTATGCTTACAATACCACCTCCAACTTGCTACCCAAGCTACGTTCACGTAAAAGTAAGTAGTTCTTGCCAGTTATCCTGTAACATTATGATTGCAGAAGTCTATGCACTAACAGGTAACAACGGCAATCGCTCACAGCAACCATAACTCCAAAGCAGGTCTACTTCCACTGGAAGACCATATAGCAGCTTGTGGCTGGTTCCCTCCAGAACTGTGTAGTATTTGCACAGAAAGTAAGTACCTGTTAAATAAGAGGAACATACAGAAATGACTAAAACTGAAAAAGAAAATCACTTCCTAAATCGCTCCCCAAAATTTGGAATTTGTAAAACATCATTCAAAATTAGTTTCAATAAAATCTAAGCCTAAGCGGGAGCCGACATCCTACTTAGGTTAAAGAAATTTACAGAGGTATAAGTATTAGACGCGAGGTGGATCATGTGTGGGCTATGCTGTCTGTAACATGTTTACAGCGAATTCAAATTTGACAAACTTTTGTAAGATTTTTTTAAGAAACATATTTTTCCCGGAGTTAAGCGCTGTCGGGCTCGGCTAGCAATTGGATGGGTGACGCATCTGGTCTGCCAACCACTGTTGACAAGCGGGGTGCACGCAGCTCTTGTGAGGCAAACTGAGGAGCTACTTGACTGAGAAGTACCGGCTCCGCTCTCGTAAACTGACATACGGCCGGGAGAGCGGTGTGCTGACCACATGCCCCTCCACATCCGTATCCAGTGACGCCTGTGGTCTGGGGGCGACACGGCGGCCGGTCGGTACCGTTGGGCCTTCCAAGGCCTTTTCGAACGGAAAGAGTTAATAGAGATCTTTTACTAATCATCTGTCCAGAATTTTTCTCTATTTCACTTTCAAATTCCGTTGGGAAGGGATAGGTTCGGTGACAAAAAATGTTCAAATGTGTGTTAAATCTTATGGGACTTAACTGCTAAGGTCACCAGTCCCTAAGCTTACACACTACGTAACCTAAATTATCCTAAGGGTGAACACACACACACACCCATGCCCGAGGGAAGACTCGAACCTCCGCCGGGACCAGCCGCACAGTCCATGACTGCAGCGCCTGAGACCGCTCAGCTAATCCCGCGCGGTGGTCGGTGACACGACGATTTGTGCACCACACGTGCGCCATTGTATGCTGATTTGTATTCTGTGCAAGTCCAACCTTGCAGTCAGAATTTCTTGCCATGAATTTTGATCAATGTTTTTGTAAAACGAAAAACATTTTCTCACGTTACACACCATCCGCTGTCACCAAGATTATCTGCTCCCCAACAACTACATAGAACATGCCTACTATGAATTCAGGATTTACTTTGAACAGTATTTAGTGAATTTAAACAAAACTGAACTTACTATACGATATGTTTCCTTGTTCTGCTCCTGCTGTGGTCAGTATGATGCATCCTGACTTTGAACAATTACTTTTTGGAAGAATTAAGTACGTTAATTACTTTTCAGTTACATTTATTTCTTTATTTTGAAAAGATTACATTACAATAGTTGGTTCTTAGACTTTGTATGGGAAAGATGTGTACTCATATGTCTTACAAGTAGATTTGTCTATAATTCTGTGAGATTATTCAGGTTGGGAGCAGTGCCTGATTATGTGTCAGTACTGGCGAAGTCCTAATTGAAGATAAAACGTGATCTGAATTATATTAACAGTTCATTTATCAATGGAAATATACGTAAAAGAATCCAAGCCGTTGTAGGAAATGATCGTATTCAAGGCAACGAAATAGGGGATTGAAGGTAATTATTATTTTAAATTCTGTATAACTCATTTAAGTGATTCTTCAGGACTCTTACAATCACATGAAGCCCAACTCTACAGTTGCATTTGTATTCTGTGAAGAGTCGTTATTGTGCTGCTAGTAAGTAAACTCATCACCCCTTAATGATTCTTTACTCGAAATTAAACATAAATTCTTCGAAGAGTGAAGTATGAAGCCTGTTAGAAGGGGAAGAAGTAATTAATCAGCCAAATATTATAGGTAATTCCGATAAAGATTTGGAAATGGGAAATATATGGAAAAAAATATTCTACTCAAGTCAGCCGGCCGGAGTGGCCGTGCGGTTCTAGGCGTTACAGTCTGGAGCCGAGCGACCGCTCCGGTCGCAGGTTCGAATCCTGCCTCGGGCATGGATGTGTGTGATGTCCTTAGGCTAGTTAGGTTTAATTAGTTCTAAGTTCTAGGTGACTGATGACCTCAGAAGTTAAGTCGCATAGTGCTCAGAGCCATTTGAACCAATTTTACTCAAGTCAGAGGCGGACTATTCGAAAACATGAGGACAAGAAATTGCAGACTTCTGAATTAGTCTATAGAATGGTGTTAGAAATGAAGTCAACTCATTGAGCCGTGCTGTGGCTCGCGTTGTGTCTGTTTGTATGTTTCCACCCTCTGTTGCAAGCCAGATGGTATCGTTTAGTTGGCATAGTTGCAGTTGTTTGTCTTTTGCTCCTGACGATTGACGCCACTCGGTTTTCCAAGCGTTGCCTGTCCTATAGTGGTAGCAGCGGCGGTTATCGATATGCAGTAACTGTTCCCCTATCTTTGGGGTTACGTCGTTGTTTTTCCGCGTCGTGTGAGTGGGCCACTTCGGTTGGGGACTCAGGAGGAGCCAGGTCAACGCAGTGCGCGAACACGCCGGGACCGCTTGTGTCACGCATGGACTGCCGGATGGAAGGGCTGTGGTCACGAGGGTGCACGACCTCGTCGTAAATCGGATCCAGCAAGCTTTAAGATGAGTGCATTTCAATCCGAGTAGAGAAAACCCAACCATTGCGATATCTCGAGATTCAGCAGTACCATGGCTTCGTGCTGCTGCTCGTAGTGTCGCCGAGGTGAAGAGCAGCGAGTGGAGTGCTTGGGGAAGGCGGATCTGATTAGCTAGGCGGATCTGATTAGCTTTCCTCGGCTTCTTATTACTATTTACTGTGTTCAACTTGTTACAATTTGCTAGTGTATGTAATGGCAGTGTACATTTTCTCGCCTTGGCGCTGCTGTCCGGTAAGGTGTGTAGTTTTGACACCTTTCTGGACTGTAGACCGGTTGGTGATTCTTCTCCTCTGGTGGCAGTGATTCCTGTCTCGTTCCGGGCGCTCTAAACACTGTATTCTGGGGACGTAGTGCAGAGTCCCGGTTCCAGCTTTGGCGTATTGTTCCCTCGTTGCATTTGGTTTATCGGACGTCAGGTAGCTTCCGCAAGATTATCATTAGTCATTCGTTAGACTGCCACTAGTCTGAGTTATCATCTAGTGAAGTAAATGCAACTCTTGGTTGCCTATCTCATCGGTCGTGAAAGTTTTTGTTGCTGGACCTTCTCAAAGGTCGATTCCTGGAGCACCGTCCGTGACCCCTTGGTTCTTGTAAGACGTGCGTTGTAAAAGGAGGTCTGATCCTCAGTAGTTCAGTGTAACGCTCCTTCAGCCCACGCCTTCTGCTGGTATAATCTGCCTCAGTACCCTTTAAGGAACCTATGTACTGGTACTTGTGTTTTATTATTGTATTATTTATTACAATGCCTTGTAATGCCTACATTAAAGGTTATATATGTGTAGTTAATAGTTGTGGCCGCCTTCTGGAATAAATCTAGCAGTGTAATGTTCAGTGGATGTTAAGGGTTGTGTTAAAAAGTTTACTATCATCTTATTTCACCCGTTTGGTGATCCATTGCTTGTTTTTTAATATACCTTTGCTATTGTATTTGCTGTTTTACAGCAGTTTTCTAAATTTTTTATATTATTGCCGTTCCTGGCATGTGAGGCCTTCAGCTATGATTGTGGTCATTTGCCTTAACATTCTAATTTGGTATTTGTATTTACGCAGTAAGCCTTTAAAACCTTATTTACTGCCTTTCCTGGAGGCTGATGCCTTCTGCTGTGTTTGTGGCGACTTGCCGTTAATATTTCAAAACCCGTAATTTGTACGTTGCAGCGAGTTTTAAACAGTTTTTAATTTATTGCCATTCCCGGTGTGTAAGGCCTTTAGCCCAGATCACAGTGGCTTGTTTTTAAAACATTATCTGTTGTATCTGTATTTAATGGTGATTTGCTAAATTGTAACTCCCTGAAAACACTATTATTTACATAGTTGTTTATTCCTTCATTAATAACGTGTGGTATTTTTTAATTGTTGAGTCTCAAATTACTGGTTTAAAATAAATTGTGTGTAACTGTAAATGACAGCCAATAGTAACTGATTACGGCCCCGAATCCTGCCTTCCCTTGACTACCAGGTTTCACTCATTAAGTGCCAAATTAAAATTTGGAAAATAAAACAGTGAATGGAAAGTGTCCCAGGAAAATAAGAAAGGGCTGTTTATGTAATTACTTGCTGAAGTATCCAGTTACAGTAGTGTGTGTGTGTGTGTGTGTGTGTGTGTGTGTGTGTGTGAGGGAGAGAGAGAGAGAAATAGAGCGAGAGAGAGAGAGAAAGAGGGAGAGATCACACATAGTCAAGTACAAATCAGCACTTTAAAAACGAAATACTGCTTATGTTTAATGTAAGAGACAATCATGCTAATTGTCAGCATATTGTATTTTTCACTGAGAAAGTGTCTTACATTTGCAAAGTAATTGCCCATACTGTACTTAAGAGATGACTGTAATGATTCACGGAAAACAAAAGTAGCAAACTTCTCCTCCTCTGGTCCACCTTGTTCAGTTAAAATTTCCGTTTTTTTGCACGTGTGGCATAAGATTTGTACAACAATCGTTTCCTGCTTTGTTTATTCCTCACATGGGTCCACGTTTTGGTAGTTTCTAGTTTTAACTTTCATTGCGAACTCAGGTGCTCTTGGTTTTTCTTCTCGAACGGATTGCATTAATGGACATGCTCCATTGTTATCCCAACAGCCTGCAGTTATTTTTCTACCTCGGTGAAACATAACTCTTTGGTTCTCTTCTTCAGAAAGGAGGGGAAAAACCGATATCTCAGCCTTGTAGGACTAGGAACCGGAAATATGGATCTAGAAAACAATTCTCATCCTACGAATGGTATCAGCGACCTTTCTTACTTATTTATGTACAGGATCTACGTTTGCGTCGTCTCCTGAATTCACCATTTTATTTGATTTTTGCTTCAAGATCTGCGTTATAACGTACTAACAATTATTACTCGTTGGGACTTCAGAAAATAAGTTTTATATTCTCTTCCACATTGAGCCCGTAGCGTAACAAGAGGGGCGCATTTTTAGAAGAGAGCAAACTTTCCGGGTTTCCTGAAGACACAGTTTCAATGCGATGCTGATAACAGGCACATCATAATGTGCGATTGAATTGGCACGGCTTCTGGAGAAGTACTACGAAGTTCAAGTACGCGAGATAGTACGTTTTTTGTGGACGCAACGTCTAAATTTGGCACGATTCACCGTGAGACTCTAGCGGGAGGACCAAATGCAATGTCGCGTCCAGAGATGATGATGATGTTTGGTTTGTGGGGCGCTCAACTGCGCGGTCATCGGCGCCCATAAAAAGTCCCAATTTGTCCACAGTACAATTTTTACACAGTCCAGTCTAGCAACTGTCGCAAATGATGACGATGATGATGAAATGATAAGTACAACACCAACACTCACTCCCGGGCAGAGAAAATTCCCAGCCCGGCCAGGAATCGAACCCGAGACCTCTTGATCCAGAGGCAGCAATGCTAGCAACACGCGTCCAGAGGCACTGAAGTGGCGAAAAAATTTGACACAGAAGTGGATGATCCTGTATTAGGACGTCCGATTTTGCACCGTACGGTCTCCATCTTTTCAGAAGCTGAAAGAAGATATGGGGGTGGGGGGTGGGGGGTGGGGGGTAAGAGACGTTCCAACGATGAGGACTTTCACACTGCGGTTCTCGAATAGCTCAGTGACCAAGAAGCGGATTTCTATCGGCAAGAGGTTGAACGGTTGGCAGGGCGTCCCGACCGTATTTCAAAAGACTTGGGGATTGTGTTGAAAAATAGTGTCATGTATCTGTGCCGATTTCAAATACTGTGCTGCACTGAAGAAAACTTACTTGTCCTTCCATTATAACGAGTAGCTTACCTTTTTGAGTCCCTTCGATTGTAAAATAGGTTATCGATGATTTTGGAAAGGAAAAGGAAGGAAGATTCGTCCACGTCGAGGTCATAAGGCACCAACATCAGCTCGGAATGTTACAAGGATGGGGAAGGAAATCGACTGTCACCTTTCAGTGGAACTATCCAGTCGTTTGCCTGCAGTAATTTAGGGATACCACGAAAAAGCTAAATCTGGATGGCCACACGCAAGTTTGAACCGTCGTTCTCCCGAATGCGAGTCAAGTGTGCTGACCACTGCGTCAGCTCGCTGGGTGAGGACTCTGGATGTAGGACGAATGCGAAGTTAGAAAGTAAATAGGAGAAGGAAGTTGACGATAATGTCACTCTGATAAAGAGAAGTAATGGCAAAAGAAATTTGGAAGCTATTAATGGAAATCAGTATGAAGCATATCTGAAGAAAGTCGGTGGAGAGAGAGAGAGAGAGTAGTAGTGACGTCATCAATTTCAGAAACTATTCAGCACAGTTTGTTTTCTTATCAATACAACCGTCTAGATCGTTAAATAAAAGGTATTTATTTATTTATTATGACGTTTCGGCATCTTCCATCATCAGACTTGAACTTGCGAAAAAGATGTGCAATATTGTAAGAGGTCCAAGAGTAAGGAATTTGTTGCTAGCGCACTCAATCAGATGTAATTTCGATGGATTGCTCACGCGCTGCCTGCGATATGTAAGCTATAAGAGAATCTCAGACCAGAGAGCAGTGTTGTATGCAGTAGGAACTGTGTGGCAGTAGCAGTAGGTAGTAGCTAGCAGTCTGGTGTATCGAGTTGGCTGGGCTGGTCGTGGGGAGCGATGGCGGTGCCTGAGCGTTGTAGTATGAGGTAAAAGCCTCCTTGCACATATGTACTATTGTTATATCAAGTCCCATGTAAAATGTTTTAAAAAATCTCTTAATAATAATCTTTCTCATAAAAAATTAACTTTTGACACTCATTCATCTCAATTTAAAGAATTAACTAATTTCTCGAATCTATGGCCATCCCGATTATTGTAAAGAAAAATCAGTTGTTCGTTTTTATACATGATAAATCTATCGGCCAGCATTGCACTGGGCTGTGGCAGAAAAATTTCATATAGGAGAAGATATATATGCGTTATCCGGCGACCATACTGAGGTAAGAATTTTCAATTTATTCAAAATTATCTTTCAGGGCCAGGACGCAGCACTGCTGACGTCCAAATTTACCAGTTTAGGTTCACAGTTAGTTAATTATTGAAAGGTTGTAAGTAAGCCAAAATTTTATTGACAGATTAGTCACATTTTATTATTGGTAGGTTACGGAACTTATCTGTTGGGAGGTTATACCAAATGTGCATGTTATACTTTTTTTTTTTTGTTGGGAGGTTACAATATCAGGATTAAAATCTATACCTAAATGGGGTGTTAATTGACCCCCAGATTAGGTACAGATTATGGTATCGACTCTCAACCTTGTTTCGCAACTTCACAGATTTTTAATAACTGATGACGCCGGCCGGCCGGAGTGGGCGTGCTGTTCTAGGCGCTACCGTCTGGAGCCTAGCGATCGCTACGGTGGCAGTTTCGAATCCTGCCTCGGACATGGATGTGTGTGATGTCCTTAGGTTAGTTAGGTTTAATTAGTTCTAAGTTCTAGGCGACTGATGACCTCAGAAGTTAAGTCGCTTAGTGGTCAGAGCCATTTGAACTATTTGAGCCTGATGACGGCAGTTGCCGAAACGTCGTAGTAGATAAAGACAATTTATTTAGCAATGTAGACGGTTTTGTTCGCAAAATATTCAGGGTTATAGTGGAGTCGTACCAGAAGCTGTTCCCTTTACTAGCTCTTTGTTTTCATGAAGTTTTAATTCAAGTCATGTTGATATTCTTCCGTAGAATAAAGAATGGTGCAAGTCCTTGTGAATATAGATGCCGCCAGCGACAGTAAAACCCCTACGGTGTTATTGACTCCGTGACCCTTTTCCAGAGAGAGTTATTACAAACGAAATGTTATCACCTTTACTCCGAAATATTATTCGCAGAACAGCCGCCCTCATCGCCACGGCCAGGTTCAAAGGACGGCGGAGCCGGCCGGCACAGCTGAAGAACACAAAGAGTGAGCAGCAGGCGGCGCGGCCAGCGGCACGCGGAGGAATCGCAATATCTTGTTATTGGAGCTTCCGGAATCACGAGCCAGGCAATATGTGCGCCGCTGCCGCCGCCGCCGCCGCTGCTGTCCGGACATTACTGCAGCGACAATAAAGCTGTCCCGCTGCTGCTGCTGCTGCCGGGGGGAGCCCCCGGCGCAGCACGGCGGTGCCTCTCCTCGGAGGAAGCAAGAGATGGGGGAGGGTGGGGGCGGGGTGGCCGCACAGTGACAGGGTGGCCGGGAGATGAATAGCCGCGGTCACCCCCGGGGTTTCATTCGCACATACCGCCGCACTGCGCGCCGACGCCACACAGAGCAGGCCGCGCCACGGATACCTGCTCGTCCGACAGCGGCATCCGCCGTTGCCGCGTGCTTTACATCTCTATAACACTCCGCGGCGAGCGGCCACGTATTGACTCGCGGTATTCCTCGTCCGCCTAGGTGTGGTGGCACACCGCTGAACGTCCGACAACGCTTGAAGGGGTGCTGACAGGCATCGTGAACGAAGATAGTAAAACAAAACTCCGTGTTCTGGGGCTATCTGAGCTGATCGACAGCCTTGTCATCCTCTACTAATTCGCACGAACTAACTGCCGCTATCGACAGGGGATCTCAAGTTGATTCCGTATTTATAGATTTCCGGAAAGCTTTTGACACCGTTCCTCACAAGCGACTTCTAATCAAGCTGCGGGCCTATGGGGTATCGTCTCAGTTGTGCGACTGGATTCGTGATTTCCTGTCAGGAAGGTCGTAGTTCGTAGTAATAAACGGCAATTCATCGAGTAAAACTGAAGTGATATCAGTTGTTCTCCAGGGAAGCGTCCTGGGACCTCTGCTGTTCCTGATCTATATGAATGACCTGGGTGACAATCTGAGCAGTTCTCTTAGGTTGTTCGCAGACGATGCTGTAATTTACCGTCTAGTTAGGTCATCCGAAGACCAGTATCAGTTGCAAAGCGATTTAGAAAAGATTGCTGTATGGTGTGGCAGGTGGCAGTTGACGCTAAATAACGAAAAGTGTGAGGTGATCCACATGAGTTCCAAAAGAAATCCGTTAGAATTTGATTACTCGATAAATAGTATAATTTTCAAGGCTGTCAATTCAACTAAGTACCTGGGTGTAAAAATTACAAACAACTTCAGTTGGAAAGACCATATAGATAATATTGCAGGGAAGGCGAGCCAAAGGTTGCGTTTTATTGGCAGGGAACTTAGAAGATGCAACAAGTCCACTAAAGAGACAGCTTACACTACACTCGTTCGTCCTCTGTTAGAATACCGCTGCCCGGTGTGGGATCCTCGCCAGGTGGGATTGACGGAGGACATCGAAAGGGTGCAAAAACGGGCAGCTCGTTTTTTATTATCACGTAATAGGGGAGAGAGTGTGGCAGATATGATATGCGACTTGGGATGGACGTTTTTCATCGCGGCGAGATCCATTTACGAAATTTCAGTCACCAACTTTCTCTTCCGAATGCGAAAATATTTTGTTGCGCCCAACCTACATAGGTAGGAATGATCATCAAAACAAAATAAGAGAAATCAGAGCTCGAACAGAAAGGTTTAGGTGTTCGTTTTTCCCACACGCTGTTCGGGAGTGGAATGGAGAGAGATAGTATGATTGTGGTTCGATGAACCCTCTGCCAAGCACTTAAATTTGAATTGCAGAGTAATCATGTAGATGTAGATGCTATGACTGGATGCGGTACGAAGGGGCTTGGGATCAGCCCACCGCTCTTCTGGGGCCCTAGTTTGTGTCATTCATATCGATCAGTGCAGTAGGTTAGCCTCGGAAGAGACGTAACTTTCGGTTCTTTATCCGAAGTTACTATTCTGTAAGCATCTGAGACCTGTTACCGTTCGGTCTTCCTGTAGATTTTTCGACAACTGTACCGAGAAGTTTTGGATTTTGTGTATAGCCCTTTTGCTCGGTTTGTTATTTTAGACATATTCAGCGGTTTAAGAGATGGATTTATTGATTGTGTTACTGAAGAATCCCCAGGACACAATCAGGTGTAAAGTAAGTTCATAATAGACTATTTTCTTTTGTTAGAAATAATGTTTGTATTGTTGTTACTGTGAATAATTATAACACAAGCAACAGTTTCTGTCAACAGTCTCAAAAATACCTTTTATTTTTACATTAAAAGAAAGGTCAGCGTTGGCTGTAATATTGATGGTTTATTCATAGCAAAATCGATTTTCAATCACATAGTGACCATCGTCAGTGCTGGAAGTTAAATATTTCACACAGCGACCAGTGAATAAAGAAACAAAAACCACGAATACACCTGAGTATAAACCAACTATTGGAAAGAACATACCTGTGATGTATAAATTAAACTCATAGGCACTGGTAGCAAGTTATCAGTAATCAAAACTGAGAGACGATTACAATAACTGAAGCCGCTGTTTACATTCACCTATACAGCAGACCTCGGTTTGACAGGGTCTGGGAACGCCCTCTATGTGGCGTGTGGCACGTGAAGACTTAACAATACTTTATTTGGCAAGAGACTACCACAAAATACCAAAGAACACATGCAAAATTATTAACTGAATATTTCAATTTTAAAATTGTACATTAAAAAACGCATAGCAAAAAAGAAAGCGGGAAATGGACAGCTTGCCAACATATGCTGGTGTGCTATTTTCAAACTACTTAAAAAACATGTAAGAATAAAAATCAACAGGTAAAATTATATGGTGTCAGATTACAGGACTAGTAAAGAAGAAAAATATACAAATAACATGACATCAAATATGACAGAATTTGTTATAACACAGTAACCGCCATCTGGCGTAGGGAGTCAGAGATATAAGGTTCTTAATTTACGTAAAATATTACATTGAAACCAAGAAGTCAAATACATAAATAGTGGTAATTATACAATTAATGCCACAATATAGCAGGTCAAAATACCACGAAACATTACGTGTTGTAATATTTCTATTTATTTCATATTATTTTATTTTTTATTGGTGCAGATTAACAGTTATTATCGTATTTAACGACTTGATGATAAATACATCTCATTCGTCCCGTTGGGTCATGTGAACACTTTATATAAATTAAAAATAATCGTAATTATGAAAGCAGAATGTTTTAAAAGCACATTGTTGATGCAGAGATCGTTTAGCGCACTCGAGAGTAAAAGCTACTGTTACAAATTTCAAAGAATTAATTACATGTTGGCTAGAGATAAGTGTACTAAATACGCTAGCTTAGTAGATACTTCCACTATCACACCTATTATTTATGGAAAAATTTCTCTGCTGTATAGGTGAATGTACACAGCGGCTTCAATTATTGTGATCGTTTCTAAGTTTTGGTTACTGATAACTTGATACCAGTGCCTATGAGTTTAATTTATACATCACAGGTATGTTCTTTCCTACTGTTGGTTTATACTAAGGTGTATTTGTGGTTTTTTTATTCATTGATTGCTATGTGAAATTTTTTACTTCCAGCACTGAAGATGGTCACTATGTGATTGAAAATCGATTTTGCTATGAATAAACCATGAATATTGCGGCCAACGCTGACTTTCCTTTTAATTTGACATATATAGTGGTTGTGCACACAGCACTCCACGGAGTCGCCAATCAATGTTATTTTTAGGTAATTAAGAGTTTAAAAATCATTAAATTTCAAAAGGTCAACTCTGCTTACATACATGACATGAGTGTTAGCTGAAATGACTAGTGACTTCGTGTTCATTTTTCCACAAATGGTTTACTTATTAACCATCGAAGCGTGTTTAAAACTTTTAAGTAACAATGCAAAGGAATTTTGTGAGTCTTGATAAAGGAAACCCTCCAAAATTTCATGCATTATCGGCTTACGTCCGCAACATTCAGCAATAAAAACAGTCTGCATCTCTCACGACTGGAATTATGTGGAATAAAGCGTTGCAGACAATGGAGTTATAGTAGCATAGTGGGTAAGGCTGCCGTGTCAAAAGTCATAGGTCCACTACCACTGGATGCCAATATGTTTTTTTTTCCTCTTCATGTTTGTAACACGTTCTGAGACTTCGCTAACATTTTCCAGATATATTCGTTGTTATTGCGAGCGAATCCTTAACAACAGTAGACACAGATGGAAGGTTCCCACCACAATATTTTTAGACTATACCACCATATTTGAAATGCTTTGATTCACAGATGCATGTTATAAGCTACAACGAATTTCTATAGCTGCACTCG
This sequence comes from Schistocerca serialis cubense, assembly GCF_023864345.2. NCBI lineage: Eukaryota > Metazoa > Arthropoda > Insecta > Orthoptera > Acrididae > Schistocerca > Schistocerca serialis. The sequence goes on from NC_064643.1 coordinate 586,286,826, forward strand.
CCACATTCTCTCGAAAAGGCGTTTTTTTAAATTTCGTTTTTATGAACCAAATATGTGACGTATCACACAGGGATGTAGACTACTTCAGCATTTGGATCTCTAGTAGCGAGCTACAACCACAATATATGCATGTTCTTATTCTTTGACAAGCTCTTAAAAAATGTTTTGGGTTCGTTGATGTGTTCCGTCTACAGAACTATTTGAAGGCAGTTTGTTTATTGTCATACGGGTTTCGCTTCTTTTATTTGTGAAGCATCTTCGAAAATAGAAGAAGCGAAACGCGTATGGCAATAAACAAACTGCCTTCAATTAGTTGAATAGTCGGAACGTATCTCCATGAATTTTGAAGCAACTAAGGAACGACAGAAAACAGAAAAAATGACGAATTTTTTGGGTGTTACTGTACATATATTTGCACTCTGTGGTACTACGCTCCATTCCTAACTCATATTCCGAAGTAAAATCCAAAACAAGAGCTCCGTGTGAATGAGAATAAAATAACATAATGTGACATTTATGACAGTTTCCAGAATATCGTTATCATACATTCATGGAAGCAAATGGTCAACGAAATTTGAACAGTATTACATACTCTAACCACACTTTTCGGTACTGTGAAGAATAGTGGGCCTGTGTCAGCTACTAGCCGCTTCAGGTTCGTGGCGCTGCAGTGCGCATGGACAGACCTGAGCAAGATTTACTTTTGATTGGTTAGGGCGAGGAGAACTGACAACAACGCTTCTGTTCAGTAGGACCGTTCGGCATCGCTTCCGAAATGCTTACAGAATAATGTTGGGACTCGCCTTCGGAAACAAAACTGATTGGAACGCTCGCATATCGAACCGATCGGCGAAACGGCGGAAAGATACAGAATAGGACCCCGGTCATTGTCAGCCTTCTTGACCTTGGAGCCCTTACTTCCCACTCAAGTAGCCCCTCAATTGACATCACAAGTTGTCGCTCACGACCAGACACGTAAAACCAACCATGAATGCATGGAGAGTTCCCTCAGAACTCGCTGGCGAGAGAGACACTGATTTTTCTTGGAACGACCATATAGAGTGGCGACCTTGACAATGTTAGTCTTGACCACCTGCTGTTTTCTCGTTGGCACCAAGTTATTAAACACGAGGGCGTTCAGTAATTAACGCTACACCGCTTTTATTGGTCAGTGTCGGTTGCAAAAATGAGAACTTGAAAGTCCAACATTGTGAAATAGTCCCGCTTCACCTCCCATAGTTTCAGGAAGCTCCAATAGCTGACGACACTGGCCTTCAAACTGGTGTCTGTAATGGAGGTGTGCTCAAAGCAGAGAGCTGTAATTGAGTCTGTTTTAGCGGAAAACCAGAGCATCGCAGATATTTATAGGCACTTGCTGAATGTCCAAAATGTTCAAATGAGTGTGAATACCTAAGGGGCAAACTGCTTCGGTCATCGGTCCCTAGACTTACTTTATGTATTAAGTAACTTAAACTTATACTAAGAATAGCACGAACACAGATGCCCAAGGTTGGAATTGAACCTCCAGCGCGAGGGACCGCTTGCTGAATGTCTATGGAGAGCTGGCAGTGCGTCGTTGTGCCCAGACACCTGGCAGTGAGTCGTGCGACGCGTCTGTCGTCAACGCAACAATGTCGCACGAATCAGTCCGATTTCCCGCGTACGATCCGGCCGCACTCAGCTGTGACTCCTGCTGTATTGGAACGTGCGTACACTCTTATCCAACGTGATGGACGTATCAAAATCAAAAGCCTCGCTCGTCCACTAGACGCCTCTATTGGCTGTGCTGACACACAAGTCCACCATTCCGGATGCTCAAAGGTGCGTGCCCGCCAACTTCGTCACTGCCTAAAAGAAGAGCATAAAGAGAAAAAAGGACCAACTGTGCGGAACTGCTTGCGAGTTTCCAGACTGACTGTGACAATTTTTTGTTGAACATAGTTACAGGCGACGAAACATGGTTTCATCAGCTCGAACCAGAAACAAAACTGCAAACCATGGAGTGGCGCCACACCAACTCTTCAGCGAGTTAGAAAACTGCTGCGGAACCAAAGGGAACTTCACAGCAAACATAAACATAGCCAAAGCCTTGCAGACAAACAAAAATTACGCAAAGCGAAATGTAGTGTGAGGAGGGCTATGCGAGAGGCGTTCAATGAATTCGAAAGTAAAGCTCTATGTACTGACTTGGCAGAAAATGCTAAAAAAATTTGATCTTATGTCAAAGCGGCAGGTGGATCAAAACAAAATGTCCAGACACTCTGTGACCAGAATGGTACTGAAAGAGAGGATGACAGACTAAATGCCGAAATACTAAATGTCTTTTCCCAAGGTGTTTCACGGAGGAAGGCTGCACTGTAGTTCCTTCTCTAGATTGTCGCACAGATGACAAAATGGTAGATATCGAAATAGAGGGATAGAAAAACTATTAAAATCAGTCGAAAGAGGAAAGGCCGCTGGACCTGATGGGATACCAGTTCGATTTTACACAGAGTACGCGAAGGAACTTAACCCCCTTCTTGCATCGGTGCACCGTAGGTCTCTAGAAGAGCGTAGTGTTCCCAAAGAATTGGAAAAGGGCACAGGTCGTCCACGTTCACACATGTACAGGACTATAGACCTATATCTCTAACGTCGATCAGTTGTAAAATTTAGGAACACGTATTATGTTCGAGTATAATGACTTTCCTGGAGACTATAAATCTACTCTGTAGGAATCAGCATGGGTTTCGAAAAAGACGATCGTGTGAAACCCGGCTCGCGGTATTCGTCCACGAGACTCAGAGGGGCATAGACACGGGTTCCCAGGTAGATGCCGTGTTTCTTAACTTCCGCAAGGCGTTCGGTACAGTTCGCCAGAGTCGTTTGATGAACAAAGTATGAGCATATGGACTATCAGACCAATTGTGTGATTGGGTTGAAGAGTTCCTAGATAACAGAACGCAGCATGTCATTCTCAATGGATAGAAGTCTTCCGAAGTAAGAGTGATTTCAGGTGTGCCGTAGGTGAGTGTCGTAGGACCGTTGCTGTTCACAATATACACTCCTGGAAATTGAAATAAGAACACCCTGAATTCATTGTCCCAGGAAGGGGAAACTTTATTGACACATTCCTGGGGTCAGATACATCACATGATCACACTGACAGAACCACAGGCACATAGACACAGGCAACAGAGCATGCACAATGTCGGCACTAGTACAGTGTATATCCACCATTCGCAGCAATGCAGGCTGCTATTCTCCCATGGAGACGATCGTAGAGATGCTGGCTGTAGTCCTGTGGAAAGGCTTGCCATGCCATTTCCACCTGGCGCCTCAGTTGGACCAGCGTTCGTGCTGGACGTGCAGACCGCGTGAGACGACGCTTCATCCAGTCCCAAACATGCTCAATGGGAGACAGATCCGGAGATCTTGCTGGCCAGGGTAGTTGACTTACACCTTCTAGAGCACGTTGGGTGGCACGGGATACATGCGGACGTGCATTGTCCTGTTGGAACAGCAAGTTCCCTTGCCGGTCTAGGAATGGTAGAACGATGGGTTCGATGACGGTTTGGATGTACCGTGCACTATTCAGTGTCCCCTCGACGATCACCAGTGGTGTACGGCCAGTGTAGGAGATCGCTCCCCACACCATGATGCCGGGTGTTGGCCCTGTGTGCCTCGGACGTATGCAGTCCTGATTGTGGCGCTCACCTGCACGGCGCCAAACACGCATACGACCATCATTGGCACCAAGGCAGAAGCGACTCTCATCGCTGAAGACGACACGTCTCCATTCGTCCCTCCATTCACGCCTGTCGCGACACCACTGGAGGCGGGCTGCACGATGTTGGGGCGTGAGCGAAAGACGGCCTAACGGTGTGCGGGACCGTAGCCCAGCTTCATGGAGACAGTTGTGAATGGTCCTCGCCGATACCCCAGGAGCAACAGTGTCCCTAATTTGCTGGGAAGTGGCGGTGCGGTCCCCTACGGCACTGCGTAGGATCCTACGGTCTTGGCGTGCATCCGTGCGTCGCTGCGGTCCGGTCCCAGGTCGACGGGCACGTGCACCTTCCGCCGACCACTGGCGACAACATCGATGTACTGTGGAGACCTCGCGCCCCACGTGTTGAGCAATTCGGCGGTACGTCCACCCGGCTTCCCGCATGCCCACTATATGCCCTCGCTCAAAGTCCGTCAACTGCACATACGGTTCACGTCCACGCTGTCGCGGCATGCTACTAGTGTTAAAGACTGCGATGGAGCTCCGTATGCCACGGCAAACTGGCTGACACTGACGGCGGCGGTGCACAAATGCTGCGCAGCTAGCGCCATTCGACGGCCAACACCGCGGTTCCTGGTGTGTCCGCTGTGCCGTGCGTGTGATCATTGCTTGTACAGCCCTCTCGCAGTGTCCGGAGCAAGTATGGTGGGTCTGACACACCGGTGTCAATGTGTTCTTTTTTCCATTTCCAGGAGTGTACATAAATGACCTTGTAGATAATATCGGAAGTTCGCTCAGACTTTTTGCGGATGATGCCGTGGTGTATCGAGAGGTTGTAACAATGGAAAATTGTACTGAAGTGCAGGAGGATCTGCAACGAATTGACGCATGGTGCAGGGGGGGATCAGTACCAGTGTGGCATCGGTACCAGACAGGGTTGATAGAAGAGATAGAGAAGATCCAACGGAGAGCAGAGCGCTTCGTTACAGGATTATTTAGTAATCGCGAAAGCGTTACGGAGATGATAGATAATCTCCAGTGGAAGACTCTGCAGGAGAGACGCTCAGTAGCTAGGTTCGGGCATTTGTTGAAGTTTCGAGAACATATCTTCACCGAGGAGTCAAGCAGTATATTGGTCCCTCCAACGTACACCTTGCGATGAGACCATGAAGAAAAAATTAGACAGATTAGAGCCCTCACAGAGACATACCGACCATCTTTCTTTCCAGGTACAATGCGAGACTGCAATAGAAGGGAGAACCGATAGAGGTACTCAAAGTACCCTCCGCCACACACCGTCAGGTCGCTTACGGAGTATGGATGTAGATGTAGATGTAGATGTAGAAGAAAAGGTTCAAAGCCGCACCCTCAGCCGTTGACGTCATGGCGACAGTCTTCTGAGATTCTGTAGGGGCTATTCTGTTCGATATCTTCCCTCATAGTACTACGAGCAACTCGGAAGTGTACTGTGCTACTCTCAGGAAATTCAAGATACGACTTCACGGTGTACGTTGCCTCGAAAATCCAAACGAAATTCTTTTCCATGGCGACGCAAGGCCTTAAACAAGTCTGCGCACATGAAACGAGCTCACAATTCATTGAACTGTTCTTCTTCATCCGCCATACAGCCCGTATCTCGCCACTTCCGACTTCCATCTGTTTGTCCCAATGAAGGAAGCACTCTGCGGGAAGCAGTACGTGGATGAGTGGGAGGTGGCTGATGCAGCAAGGTGTTCCTCCGACGTCGACCAGCACAGTGGTACCATGCAGGCATACAAGCCCTCCCAGTAAGGTGGTGTAAGGCCGTCGCGCGCTCGGAGACTACGTTGAAAAACAAAGTCTCATAACCCGAAGGGTGGGAAATAATACGTTGTATTGGAGTCCAGAATAAAAAGAATCTGCTTTCAGAAACTTGCGTATTAAGAAAGTATGCCATTTCCAGGTAATAAGGTATTGGTGGTCCAGCAAAAATCCATTTTTCTTGGTACATTTTATTACAATTAAATTTCAGTTAATAACATATGTACTAGTAAAGCTTTCAGGAGACGGTGAGAAGCAAAGTATGGTGTCGAATTTTTTGTGGTGGGTGTAAAGTAAAGAGTAGCTTTGCAGACTAGAAATATAATGTGTTGCTGGTTCGTATCCCACTCGACCCAAAAATGTTTTTGCTAACCTTAGCGTCTTCTAATAGATTCTGATATGTTCTCATCTGTTTAATAGATAAATAATCTGTAATATTCGATATTATGTAAATATAACGGCGCTATTTCTGAGGAGTAAGATATTTTGCAGTTTCTTGTTTCGCGTGTTGTAATGATTCTGCTAGTGAATAGGAACAGTTATCAATTAGTGTATTACTGTTAAGTGAGACTGATGAAATAATTTTTGTCTTACGTGGAGTACAAGTGTAAATTTGCAGCACCCTACAGTAACGGAACTTTTAGAAGCCGATGTCGTTACTGACTGGACATGGTACTTCCCTTTTTGTTTCATAGCATGTTCATGGACAGTGAATGTTTTATTTATTTGCGCCTATACTACAGACAGGACAACATGACTAGCATACAGACAATGGCGGAAAGGTGAGTTTTACTAAACCTGATGTAGGAATCTTACGCCCGTCCATTTCGTAAGCAGTGTGATTTGCGTGCCCGTTACCAAAGACAACTGCCACAGGAGCGCGCTGTGATCTCGTGTACCACGTTGAAGCTCATGTACCGTTTGCACAAGTCGCATCGTTTGCGATCGTTCCGCGGTGCGTCGGCACGCCCAAAACAGACGTTCGAAAGCAAGGTTCCTGTGCCGATGGCTTAAGGGATGCTGACCGTTTCCACATAATGAATGGTGTGTCGACTTTTAAGAACAACCTCTTATTTATAGAAAATGGCAGCTTAACATGTGTTTAATTTAAATATTCGGTTACGAAAAATTGCGTAATCCAAGTGGCTAACGGTTTCACTAACAATCCTGATGATTGCCTCCCCCACAGTAGCAATGTTTTCAAATTGTGGTGAATCCCTAATGGGAATAGAAGTACTAGTTGCGGGGTTTGACAGCAATATTCTCACCAGGGACTGATTCCAGAGCTGCCGAATGGGTGATCGTTGCAACACACAACGGCTAGGTTTGCAAGTAAATTTATAAAATATATGAATGCTCGTAAAAACTGCTTGTATCCTTAAAGCATTTCAGTTCACAATCTTTTATCATGAAAACGCACAGAAAACCAGATGAACAACTGCAACAGTTAATGATTTTACTCTGGTGTGGAGCCACAGTTATATAAAACCTTTTGAAAGATATAACTGCCATTTGACTGTACAACGGTCTTTATTCCATAATCTAGATATCGGTCTTACGCCAATATGAAATGTTACAAGTCTAAAGATTTTTAATACTTGTAACACGTGAAAATGGCATAAGGCCGAAAACTAGATTGTGTAATATAACCTGTTGTACAGTCAAATGGCGGTTACATCTTTCAAAAAGGTTGTGGCAGTGTTTTGCTGCACACGGTTTTGCCTTCATACTGCAGTGTGGGCTACGGCGGCGCCAGTGACCTCGCTACCATACAGACCAGACGTCAGGAACAGGGGCTCAGCCATTACAGGGGGGCAGCAGGATACGCCGCCTCTATAACGCTGTCAGTACGCGAGTGGGCTCTTGTAGTTTGTACCACTCTGTAAACCGTTAGACTTTCCTCCGAGTCTGATTTCAGAGAATTTTCTGCGTTGCCCTCAAATGTTGCCCACCAAATTGGTGCAGTTAGTCAGCTCCTTCCACAGGACCTACAGATAAATTTGTCTGTTACGTTTCTTGCGAGGACGATTTTGCACGAAGTCTGAGACTGACAACATCTCTGTTCCTCCACCGAGTTGGAACGTAACGACTTCGCTCTCACTAACTACCACAAGATACCGTTATTGTGCAACAGTCTCTCACCCCACGAACGTGGCCTATGTGCCGCAAAACTGGCGCCATGATATTCGTCTGCCATCTCCTTCATTCACGACATTAATAGTTTAAAGAAATATATATCTAAAATTACCACATTCCCTCAATACCACACGTTTAGTAAGTGATGACGAACTAACGTTGAAACGTCCCCTTTGAACAATTATACATGACTGTGCTTAAACTGACACACAATATTTTGTTAGCGCAACGCAATCTGACTTTCAAAATTCCCTACAAAAGAATGGCCCTGACTAACATTAAACTATACCTTTCACAAATCACTTACCTCACAAAAATCTTCGCTGCTCAAGCTACTGCAATACAGCGAGCGCCACTACTGCCAGCTAAATAAAAGATTCAAACTATGGAAGGCACTAACTACTGATAGGGATAGTTAGCAAATGAAAGATATTAATAGAGAACAAACAATGTATTTACCTTGATATCATCATATATAAATATAGCAGTTCATAACAAATTTCAAAACTCCGCCATCTCTCTCCCCACATCCACCTCTGCTGGCGGCTCACCTCCAACTGAGCAACGCTACGCGCTGTTCACATCCAGCTGCCGCTGCCCAACACTACAATGGCGAGTATTACAACAATGCAAAGCAGCCACAGACTGCACACAGCACAGCCAGTGATTTTCATACAGAGGTGGCGTTACCAATAAAAAAACCTAAACAGCCTACTTACATAGCCCCCATCCTCCCCACAAAAAATTTTACAAATTGGATTGGGCAGTGGCCAATACAGATTTGAAAAAAAAAATTTTACAATTACAATAACAAAGAAATCAAATGCACACACTTATTGATACAATGTTGGTCAAAAGCTAAAAATTTCTCACAGTCCATAAAGACAGTCCAGATTGTTCATCACAGTAAAAATGCAGAGTTTTTCTCAAAGTCTGAGCAGTAAAAGAAAATGCACACAGAAGTAGTGGATTTCCATGCAGTCTTGAAGAAGTAGTGTTGTCCTTCCAACGGAAAGACAGTGCTGACTCTTGACATGCATACAGGTAATGGGCCACAACAGAGCAAACCCACAGCAGAGTCAGTCGAAATTTTGAAGAGTATTGGTAGGTAGGTCATCACAGAGCAGACACACTGTAGTCCTGCTAGAGATTACGGTATTGGTGGGCCACCAGAGGTGCAGACCCACTGCAGTCCTTGTAGAAATAATGGTATTGATGGATCATCAAAGATGTAGACCCACTGTAGTCCTTGTAGAGATAGCCAGCAGCCATCTGTTGTGACTGTGCAGGTGCACAATCACCATTGAAGAGTCTTACGGATAATATAGCAAGTCCATAAACCACCACTTGTGCACTCACAAAGTTTTTGGAACTGTCCTTAGAACCAACAATGCTGTTATCCAGTCCCTTGCTGAATTATTAACACACGTGCAAACACTAACAGTCCCTACTTCTCACATATTGTCCATATACTATGACCAACAGAAACGTGTGCAGTGAAATGTAACTTACAAGTTAATAATAAGATGAACTGGTGTTAATTACAATTTTATAACACGAGAATACAATTACAAAGGTACAAAATACATCATTAAAGAACATAACAATACAGATAACATTTGTAGTAAAACAGGCGTTACAAAAGAATAGAAATAGACATATACGTCAGTGTTACAGGAATTATGACATGAGTACATACATAAAAGATCAGAATAACTTTCGAAACATCAACTTCACACATGAGCATTAACACAAAACAGAATAAATAATGTCTAAACATCTTTACAAAGTAAATAACACATTATTAATGCCAATTGTATTTGAGGATAACAGTATTCCTCATCATACTGAATGTAACTTAGTATTAGAAGAGAAAAAAGTTCTATGAAACAGTACACAGAGACAGGAAGAAAACAAATACACAAGGGTACACAAACATATAGTGGGATAACACAAAAGGGAAAGGACAGGGTTTGTTTTACTGCAGTATTTTGCATGGAGATCTCCCTTTGTTCATCATTATTCCCAAAAAGTCCTATCTAAGCCTGCTTTCTGTATTCTGTTCATATTTCTTTCAAAATAATTATTTCTGATTGTACAATACTCATTTGGGCCCAAATCTTTTTCATATAACTTCGCAATGCATTCTTTACCTATTCTCCATAGTCAGTTTCTTATATAGTCTACCCCCTCTTAAGCTAACTTAAATCTACTGAGCTCAGATGCTAAACTAAGGGACGAGGCAATACAGCAGCACATAAAACAATTAATATAAACAGCAATGAAAAAAAAATGGAAAATCGCAAAGCAAGCTACAGTAAATCTAAATTACCAAGCAATTCAACATTACAACTAATATGAGGCAATGCGCAGCAAACAAAAAAATAAATATGGCTTAGCAGAGTAACACAAATTAAAGTTCAGTAGCACTATGCCTGGCAAACAGCAGCTTATATCTAAACATGACATAGCTCAAGCAGAAAAAATAGTACACTAAAGATAACAATGCAGATAAGGGAAATGTATAATCACATCTTAATGTCTAAGTAATTAAAGTGGTGCACCACAAATTATTCTACAAAAGAAATTACCAAGTACTTGAAAAGAAAATTATAGATGCGGTTATTGTTATTAGTCCCTTCCTATTGTTCTCTCCATTCCAAGAGCTCCTTTTTCGAAGAATGTGGATCAGAAAATACTTATTTAATAAATCTGTTGACAGAAAGTGTTCACATTAGCAGATGCATTTAAGTTTATTTTATAAAACCAATGCTGCAACACAGCTGGAAACCAGATATTAAACAAAATGAGCAATCTCTAAACTACAAAGACAATAGATGTAAAATGTTTCTAATCATTTCATTAGGAATTTTAGTAAATATCATAAATTACGAGCTCCACAGTATGCTTTCAACAAGAAAATGTCAATAGCGAGGACAATGGCCTCCCCTTTCTTTTATTCTACGTGTGCTTCTGATGAGGCACTCACTAATGACTTGTTCTCCCGGCGTCTGACACAGTTGCGTGCCCACGACGCATTACGTGCAGGTGGTCACTTAACTTTCTTACGGAAATATTTACGACACCAGTTTCCGCTACTGTGACAGTCTCATATACAAAATTTCACGGGTCGAGAATTTGCGTTGCAAATGTGTAGAAACAAAACCCTATAAATATAAGTGTCCAAATAAAATATTCGTCAGCATTGTGATACAGTCACGCATTTACGCACATTTCATAACTCTTAAAGTACGCTTCTTGGTTTCCAACATACTTCTTATTCCTCATATACGGTAGCATCATCTTATTGATCATAAACATATCTCAACAGCATAGTACACATCGTCATCATAATAATATCATAACATCTCAGTCAATTCTCAAAATCGTCGTAGCTTCCTCCAATAATTTCAAAACCTAAAAAAAATTCTCTGCTCATTTCAATAGTGTCATCTACCTCAAACGTACTTTAAAATCATGCTCCCTTACCAAATACATCATTCAAAGCTCTCATAGTATCACAATGGATCCGAAAAAATATGAGCATTTCACAAAGTACAGACAAAATACAATTTCATAAGTGTGAAGTTATCCAACTGTGCAATTGCGTAAACATCTGTCACTGATGTAATAAAAAAAAGTTTATCTCTCAGTTACATGATCAGATAGCTGTGTAATTTGTGTGTTAGAGAAATATGGTACCGATGTGTAAAGTTGTATAAGCAAATACCATATTAGCTAGGGTTCCTTGTGGTTGCCACACACATGGTACACAAAGTAAGCGTGTACCCCCCTGAGGATTAATGTAATTATACCCTCAGGTGTTACAGATTACAGCAATGGAATGAAATGTATCACGGAAAACTTTCTTTGTAATTCAAAAATCTTTAAAAATAAATGTTTTAAGTACAAAATTAATCACTCAAATACGTGTACTGTAGCGCTAAATGTGCGTCTTGTTGCAACATAATCTGTGTGGAAGTGTCGTAGTTATCGTCCTCCGAAAGCTAAGTTCTGCAGAAGTCAATGTACTTACCTCATAATACACAAAAGTGAAATGCTTTGCGTATAAATGTCTTAGTTATTACGCTTATTGCCGTGATGAGGAAAGTACTGTGCTGTAACGTATTGTTGTGCTACGGAAAAGGCAGTCTCATTGTAGCTATACCACAAAAGTTACTACTAAAACCTGTTTTACTTTCCAGAATAAAACAGAAAACAGTGCAGATATAAAACAGAAACACTGCAAAAGCAACATTGTAAATTGTCACTCATTAGTAGCGTCGTGATAAAATCGTGTAGCTGTCACATAAACTAACCACTGTGCCATCTGGTATCTCACTGAAAGTACTTTAAATCCAAAATATATTTTCAAGTAAACCAAAATGTTGCATTAAAATCTCATTAGCAGTACTGGTAAATGTTCTAAGTATGTAAGCCTTATAGTCGTTCCATAATCGTGCAACTAACAAGCAAGAATGTACACACACAATAACACTGTGACGTCTGTTCACTATAACAATGCATTCGTCATTTCTGTTTCAATAAGTTCTCTTGGTTCTTGACTGGATATTTAACTTCAAACATTGTTGCATGTTAACAGATTCTAAGTCTGACAAGCATACTAGTAATGTAAAGCGAAAAGTTTTATGGCAATGACAAAGTTAAAAAGCAGATTATCTTTCAATAAACGGTTTTACATGTGAAATATGGTGTAAACCTTTACTCTTCCTAGTACGCAGAGTTTCAACTTCAACGCCATGTGGTATACGTCGGATTCTGTAAGGTCCATTGTAAACAAGAAAGAATTTGTGACTCAAGTGTTTCTTCTTATGTGACAATGAATGAGCTTTAATGAGAACTTTCTGACCAATATATAATTTCTTTGCATTTGCTTTACCGTGTAGTTCTCTCCTTTTGTCTGCTGCAGATTTTATATTTTTAAGAGCCAAATCAATTATGTCTTTGTGTCGAAGTTTACGTGTATTCGGGAAAGGTACAAGCTCTCTGATTTTGTTCGGTGGTTCTTCATTCTTCAGTACAAGAGTAGGTGGTAAAGCAGTGGAATCATGAGGCATTTCATTCAGCACATTTTGAAATAATTGTAGATATCTGTCCCAATGCTGATGCTTTCTGTGACAATAAAGTCTGCAAAGCTTATTGATTTCTTTCATAATCCGTTCAGACGGGTTGCAATGTGGTGAGTACAATGAAATAAAAACAGGTTTGATTTTATGATTCCGAAGCGTGCGTGACCAAACAGCAGATCTAAATTGCGGTCCGTTATCTGAAATGACTTTAGCAACGTGGCCAACTTCACGTAAGAAACTTTTAACAAAGGCGTTGGATACAGATCGTCCAGTGGCTTTACGTAACGGAGTGAAAGAAACAAATTTTGAAGTAAGTTCAACAGCGACTAGAATGTACGAAAAGCCATTGGATGTTCTGACAAGCGGTCCCAAGAGATCAACAGCAGCAAATTCTTTTAATTTAGAAGGAATAATAGGAAACAACGGAGCACGATGTGAGACAGTAGATGGTTTCGCCTTTTGACAAAGTTTACAAATAGACAAGACTCTTCGAATTCTTTTTTCCATATTGTTAAAATAACAAGTCGTTCGAAGAATATGATAACATTTTCGTGGACCAAAATGTGCGTAGCTGAAATGAATGTACCAAATGAGCTTATTAACAAAATCGTCAGGAATGCAAAGTACCCATAGCTTGTCATCAACAGTGCAGCGTTTGAACAGTATGTTGTTTCTAACCAGATAATAATGCCGAATCTGTGTGTGTGTCTTTTCATGCCATTTGCTCTTGATGTCTTTCCAAATCGGATCTTTATCTTGTTCATGAGCGATGTCCTTTAAAGATGTGGTGATGAAGTTTTCAAAGGCGACTTTCTGAATGTAAAGAATACGGAAATTTTTCTCGAGGCTGCCTTCTGTGGTACTTTTCTCAAGCCCAGCCGGTGCGCGTGACAGTGCGTCCGCAACAATGTTCTCCTTGCCGGGAATGTAGACTATTGTGAAGCGGAATTCTTGCAGAAACAATGCCCAACGTTTTAACCTGTCATGATTTAATTTTGAAGACATAAGAAATTGTAATGCACGATGATCACTGTATACTTTTACGCGCTTACCAGAAAGAAAGAAACGGAATTTGTTAAATGCCCAAACGATAGCTAAAGCTTCTAATTCAGTAACGGAATAATTTTTTTCAGATTTTGTTAGCACTCGGCTAGCAAAAGCAATGGTTTTCTGAATGGTAGTGTCATTTTCTATGGCTTCTTGAAATAAATGGGCACCAAGACCGACTTTAGAAGAATCCGTGCTAAGGCAGAAATCTTGTGACAGATCTGGATGAGCTAAGATTGGCGCGTGAAGTAACGCTTCTTTCAAAGAATTGAATTCCAATTGTGCTTGTTCGTCCCAGTTCCAAATAGAATTTTTTCCAGTGAGAGAACAAAGTTTTGGTGTAACAAGAATTTGCATATTCAGAAAACGACGGTAAAAATTTACGAGACCTAGAAAACTGCGGACTTGTCTTTTTGTGGATGGAACTGGAATGGCTCTGATTGCTTCTAACTTTTCAGGATCCGGCTGAATGCCTTCAGAAGAAATAATATGTCCCAAAAACTTCACCTTTGTCCTGCCGAATTCAGACTTTCCCAAGTTAACTGTAATTCCAGATTCTGCAAAAATACGTAACAAACTGTTGAGGATGCGATTATGTAGTCCCATGAAGCTTCTGCTATTAGAATATCGTCCACATATAAGGTGATGTGACGTTTTAAGAACTCAGGTAATATGGAATTTAGCCCGCGAATGAATGCTGCTGAAGAAATATTCAAACCAAAGGGAAGTTTCCGAAACTGATAACAAATGCTGAAACAAAGGAAAGCTGTGTATTTTCTACATTCTGGATGAAGTTCGATCTGATAAAAGCTGGATCTGAGATCAATGGAAGACAACACTTTTACACCATTAAAATTTTGAAGAAGTTCTTCCAACGTTTGCGGCCTGTCTGTTTCCGGAATAATGATCGTATTGATTTGTCTCGAATCTAAGACAAGCCTGATCGATCCATTTTTCTTCTCAACAACATGTAATGGATTGTTGTATGAGCTTACTGCAGGCTCAATAATGCCTTCGTCAAGCATAGATTGTATTTCTGTTCTAACACGGTCCGTATAATGTGCTGGAATTACATATGGTCTAACACAAAATTTAGTATGCTCACGAACACGAAATTGGTATTGAAATCCCTTGATTGTTCCTGTTTTATGAGTAAAAACTGTGGAATGTTCTTGTAAAATCTCAAAAAGGTCCTGCCTATCAGTGTCATTACAATTCTCAATTGTTTGAATTTAATTCTGAATTAACTCATTAATTACAAATATGCCGCCGATATCATCCCTGTCAGTTCTTGCAGAGTGATTGTTAGTGTCTAGTTCCGTAGAAAATTCCGAACTGTTGTCCAACAGAAGGTAAAGCCGATTGATTTCTTCGTCATGGTTTGAGAGCCAATCTTCAAATTTCAAAGCTATTGACTTACCTACCTTCTCTAAACTTATTTCAGCATCGTGAAAGTTTAAGATTGCTTTGAATTCATTCAAAAAGTCTACTCCCAATATAATTTCCGTCGACAATAATGGAACAATAAGAAAGTTCGTAGAGAAGCTGTGGCGTTGACAAAAGAATTCTAAGTTGGCTTGTTGGCGTACATCTACACTTTTTCCAAAGATTGCACCTTGTAATTTAATCTTACGTAACTGAAGTGTGGCGCAATCGTTCGATTTGTTGCATTTGCTAAAGGCTGTTTCACTAATTACTGAGATAGGACTGCCAGAGTCAAATACTGCCGTAAATTTTACGTCATTTACAGTAATGTGAATCACAGGATATGCAATGTTGTTAAGTTTTACGTCGTGTTCCTGGAGTAAGATGTCCCTAATGTCTCCCATTTTTACGTAATTATTAGCTACGGCAGCTGCGTCATCGTTGGCGCGCGTCGTTATTGGGATTTGGAGACCTAACTTCTACAAATTCACCGTGACGAGAGGGCCCTGCTCTGTTTGAATCCCGCCAGTTCTGATGCAATTCAGGTCTGTCGTTACGATCATATCGTCTGTCGTCATGTCGGTAGATTCCATAGTTTCTTTCTTGTCGGTCACATGGTGGAGAATTTCTCCCTGAATCGTAACTGCGCGCTGGTCCGTTGCGTCTAAAGTTATTCTGTCTCCCTTGATAGTATTTATTTTGGTTCCCATATTGTCTGTCTCTCTTATTGTCTCTGTGATAGTCATTACCACGAAGAGGTGATCTTTCCCTGTAGTTATTACTACTCTGCCAACGGTTGTCATACGGGTGGTGTCTGTTTTGGTCACGATTTGTGTTGTGAGAATAGCCTTGTCATGTCAAGTTATTACTTCTTTCATCGCGGAATTGCGACGGATGTTACGTGTAATTGTTGTGTTCCTGGTTTCGCGTTCCGCGATTGTCAGTGTCAATTTCTAATTCTTGTAAGAGCCCCTGAAATGCTTCAATGTCGTCTTTGCAACGTCCTGCCAAAATAATATGTCGTAAATGTTCAGGCAGTTTGATTAAGCAAATGCGGATGAGTTCTGAGGGGCTGTATGGCTTTGAAAGATAGATTCTTATGCAACATGTCTTCAAAATATTTCATAAGACTGGAAAATTCAGATTGTTCGAAACGTTTCATCATTATGATGCTATGTTCTACTCGGTCTTGTGTGGCTTGAGACCAATATGCTGAGAGGAAGGCATGGTAAAACTCTCCTTCACTGTGGCAATCGTGGATTACCGATCGCATTCTTACAGCTGGCTCATTCTCCAAGTAGCCACACATAAATTCTAATCTGTGTTCTAACGACCAGTTGGGAGGAAAACAATGCGAGAATTGATGGAGCCATGCTTGTGGATGAATGTCGTTGCCAGAATTCTTAAATGTTTTGAATTTACGTGTAGTAATGAACAGCTTATAGTCAAAATCATCATGTCGGCGAGTCGCATATCGGTCATTGTTAGGTCGTGTCGGCCGTTCCATCTCAAAATTCGGTGCACATGGCCAATTTCTTTCATAACTTCCGAAATGCCCTGTGTTATTATTTTGTGGCTGTTCCGTATTTCTGTGTCCCTCTTCCCGTATTGGGGCGCGAGTATCCTCTGAAATACGTAATTCTTGTATTACCTGTGTCAGCTGATCTTGTACTTCCCGGATTTCTCTTTTGTACTGTGTATTGATTTGATTTTGATTCTGTTTGAATTTTCTAATTTGTTCATACTCTTCTGTGTCAGTGAAGGCTACAGGTCTTGTGTCATTCAGATCATCATCTACCTTTGTAGATAAGTTAGTGACCTGATCCGAAAGTTCGGCTACTTTCTCCGATAGTGAACACACTTCCTCAGTGTGTTTTTCTGAACCAAGTTTCAGAGTGTCCATTTGTGTTGAAATCGAATCTACTGTGTCCTTTAAGTTTTCCTGAGTTTTTGCAAGTTGCTTAACCGAATCGGTAGATGCAACTGAGTCAATTTTAGCCCACAAGGTCTCATGATTTTCATGAACAATGGTTTGCGGTTCTTTTATGGCTGCTTCGTGATTCTGTAATGCATTTTCATGCCGCGAAAAAATAGGTTGAAAATGCTCACAAATTTGTGTTTTTACGTCATTACAGACTTTTTGACATTTCGATTCAATATTATGTAACTCAGTAGTTAAATCTTCACGTGTTTGTTCAAGTGTGGTGTCTAACTTTTTAAGATTTTGTTCCACTGTGTCTAACTTTTTAAGATTTTGTCCCATTTGTCTCTGATTTTGTTCCATTTGTTGCATTAATTGCAATAATAATGTATTAGTGTCTGGAATCTGTTTCTCTACGCTTTTCGGCAGTGCACTTGCATCGGCAACATTCACATTTTGACAAGTAGAAAATGTGTCTTGACTTATTTGAGAAAACGGTGATGACCCAAAACCTGAATCTACAGTATTTGCGAAATTGTGTCCTGTCATTTCGGATTCCTGAGGCGAGCTGTTGCCGACCGATCGATCGATAATGCTTCCCTGTTCACTACCTGTTTCACTGTCTACACCATTGTTTGCTGCCCGCTCCATTTCCCTATGCACAATTACCAAATTACTACTTTGAACATCAGTTAATTCATTACTCGGTGGCGCTAACACACTGCTTTCATTTTCACTGTCATTTCTCAGTTTACTTTGGAGCCTAGTATTACGTTTTTCACACGCCATTATTGTCACAGTATTTCACACGACAACACAGAAAAACACAATTTGAAGATCAATAATAAGAGAACACATTAACATAGCACTGAAAATAATATCTAGTTAATTGCAGCTGCGAAATGCTTGGTGCAAATCTACATGCATGCCACAACTGTTTTACTGTACAACAATGAAAGACTGCAACTACAAAGGAAATTCTCTCTATAATTATGTGCTAGCAATAAACAATAGGTACACTAATTACACAAACTACAAGAAAAAATCAGAAGATTCCAGTGAGGTATCCTCGGCTAAGGGTCGACATATGAAACGTCCCCTTTGAACAATTATACATGACTGTGCTTAAACTGACACACAATATTTTGTTAGCGCAACGCAATCTGACTTTCAAAATTCCCTACAAAAGAATGGCCCTGACTAACATTAAACTATACCTTTCACAAATCACTTACCTCACAAAAATCTTCGCTGCTCAAGCTACTGCAATACAGCGAGCGCCACTACTGCCAGCTAAATAAAAGATTCAAACTATGGAAGGCACTAACTACTGATAGGGATAGTTAGCAAATGAAAGATATTAATAGAGAACAAACAATGTATTTACCTTGATATCATCATATATAAATATAGCAGTTCATGACAAATTTCAAAACTCCGCCATCTCTCTCCCCACATCCACCACTGCTGGCGGCTCACCTCCAACTGCGCAACGCTACGCGCTGTTCACATCCAGCTGCCGCTGCCCAACACTACAATGGCGAGTATTACAACAATGCAAAGCAGCCACAGACTGCACACAGCACAGCCAGTGATTTTCATACAGAGGTGGCGTTACCAATACAAAAACCTAAACAGCCTACTTACAACGTAATCGTACCACTAAAATGTGACCTCAAGTTTTTGTCTGGACCTAGAGACTTCTGGTTAAATATGTTTCCTGTTATTGTGAAAAACGTAATCCACCACAGCAATGTATTGCGGCCTGGAGCTGTGCAAATAAAATAATGTCGAAATAAGTGTCATATTGCAACGACAGAGATTTACGACAATGACATTGTACGCTAGGACTCTTCCATTGCTACTGAAATTTCAGACAGTCGCAAACTGTTTTAGTTCTTTTCATAAAGAGTCCAACTTCAACCACACCTTTCACCTATGCTGTCTTCTTTAATACAATACCCATATTTCTCTTTACTAATATCTACAAAAATTACTCTAGTTTTCCCATTTGAATTTTTAGAGCCTCCAGTTTTCCTACAGTATTCAAAAATTTAATATTTCATGCTCTGATTCTTAGAAAGATACCTTCATTCACGTTCGTTCTGAGAACCGTGTCCTGGGCAGCCCCTATCCGCACATCCAAATATACGGCTAGTCTACCTTTCTTCCGGAAGTCTTTGCGATGGCAGTGGTCGTCATATAACTGTTTTGGAAGACTGCATGTCCTGTGGAAACGCTTTAAGTGTCTTTAAAGAAGAAGTTCCCTTAGAGCAGGCAAAACAGTTGAAGCGCTAGAAAAAAAAGTAACTGTTAACAAGGGAAAATTATGGACAATACTATGTGCAACACGGAACAGATAAGATATGCTGCTTTAGTCCAGAGACTGCTGAGGTAAGTTGCGTTAGGGCTTCCTAATAAGAGACTCTCTACACCGCTTTAGTCTGCGTAGCCAGGACACGAATATATGTGCATGGTTAACAATAGTGAGTAATTTAGATGATACTACAACACGTGCTATGGTTTTTTAAATTCAGTACCGCCGTTAGACTGTTGTTTATTTACGTTGTTGCCTCATGGTTCTGAGCACTATGGGACTTAAAATCTGTGGTTATCAGTCCCCTAGAACTTAGAACTACTTAAACCTAACTAACTAAGGACATCACACACACACACATCCATGCCCGAGGCAGTATGCGAACCTGCGACCGTAGCAGCAGCGCGGTTCCGGACTGAAGCGCCTAGAACCGCTCGGCCACCGCGGCCGGCTATTTACATTGTTACATTTACACTTACACAATCGTGATTTCGGCTTCAAAGTGCCATTATCAAGTATTTTAAGTGTTATAAATGCTTAAGATGGCATTGTCTTAGACAATGTGTCTAACTGTGTATTTTAATATGACAGTATGCCATCTTAAGCAATTTATAACACCTAAAACACTTGATAATTTACTATGAAACCCATCTTTGATATTAATCCGTATTTTCCAATGTCGCATCGCTTCCTGTTGACATCAGGAAGCTCTCAGCAAATCAAAATTTAGCATGGTGTTAACTTATTTATCACCGCTAAAACAATCTGCCAGGAAGTCTAAATATTCTACATGACACATGTAGAGTCACGTCAGAGAGTTAGAAACGAACACAACGAACACATTAGTTTAAATAATCACGTCACATGATATAAAGGGCGTCTTAGCAGATTCTGTATGCACTACCAATTTCAAAACAAAGATAATGTATAAGCAACACCACACAACGATAGATAAACCTCTGCCACATCACCATTACATTAGTAGATAGCGTGACTTAGGCGGTATTTCTCGAAGGAGGCAGCCACACATGCAGACAGGTGTCATGCTCGGCCTCAGTTAACGGTCACTAGAAATTTACGTGCAGTGCATATGTATTTGGAGTTCAAATAAAGATCATCTTATAAATCGCTCTACGCTACTAATAAAACAGCTCTAGGTAAGTGGACATGGCACATATTAGTAAGTTATTGTTCTCCCTATATCCCAACGCAAAGAAGTGGCAGTGTAGCAAGCGAACTCTTGTCTACCAGCTGACATCCTAGTAGAACTCTATAGCTGGGAAGAGAATAGACTGCCGAAGACTCTGTAAATTATGAACAGTATTTACAATGTACAGAGCAGCTGTTATGTTTTCGCAACTCGTCGCATTGTCGCCTTACTGGTTCTTTAGAGTATAAAAGGCACAACCAATCAGTATTCTGAGGTACTGGAACGTGTCTAGATCGATACTGTCCAAGTGCTGAATTACAGAGGAAGATAAGGCAAAGGACGAACGCTTTGATTTGTGGTTATTATAGGAGGACCTTGAGAATCTCGTTACTAACATTGCCAATATAAATTACGCCGGAAACGGTATGCTCCTTACAAGAAGAATTTAAATGTTTTACGATAACATTATGTTTCTTAAAATCTCTTATCAAGTGGACTGTCAGCAGCAATTAACATGTCATTTAACTATTCTCTACCTAGTAGATTCTCCCAATTCGTTGTTGCAGGTAACAGTGTCAAGGCAAAACTATCGTTTTCCCTATGTGGCAATGACAACGTGACAGCAAGAGGAATAATGGGCAAAATTGGAAAGAGAGCACAGTAAATCATTTCGCAGAAATATATGAATCCTGTAGCTATACCCTTTAAAGTGGGATTAACCGACATCAAAATGGACTGTCTAATGGAGGAGCTGCTTGCTAATATTGAAGTAGATTTGAGTAGATCACTGTTACCCTTTGGATTTGGACATAATACAAGGTTTAGCTGGGATTTTTAATAAAATGCAGATATGGATCTACCTTATATCAACACATGGCTTCTACAAGGAAAGAGACCTCCAGAGCCACAGAAATGTTATTGTGAGCAATGGTAAGTCAGTTTGGATTGTTTAACTTGGCTAATCTCTAACTTTAATGATGTATAACAAAATTTTTATCACAATTTCAGGAGTGAACAAAGTTAATGGTAAGATGCTTACAGGTTTTGTAGTGTCCAGACACGCTACTACAAGAAACTTTCACGTCTTCCTTTGCTATATAACGGAATTACCAGTTTGGAGACTACAATATATATGTAAAGAATGGATCGTTTGTTTGAGCACTTTAAAGTGTATTGAACACTAAAAAACAGTATCTACTTTGTGCAAGTTACTTCGATGTGGTGTCACTTAACGAATATTAAAGGAGGTAAAACCTTTACCTCACAATCATTGATCTTGATCTCCACAATACCATCATATATAGACATTGCCGAATTTGGCCTCGTTAACACAAACAATAATATCCCATAAGTTTTAACAAAAAAAAAACAATGTGTCGAACAGATGTAAACTATCCCCCAATAAAAAATTTAGCCTTTAAGTGCAGTTAATGTGTGTTATGAGCACGAAACAGAAAACTGGAAATGGAAGAGAACGACGCAAGTAGACTAAAACTGTTCACGTCGAGAACAACTGACGTAAAAGATGAATATAAACTGCAATTGGAAAACGAGGATCCTACTAGTGATCTGTCAACAAGGTTTACATATGACTTGCTTTACATTTGGCTGGCCACAACTGGGAATTACAAGATATTAGCATTTACTGTAACCAGCAATTGTATGTGTCCATATGTTGGCGTCCTGGACGAAAGCGTAATGGAAAATCTGTTCATAAAACTTCACCCCCACTGGATCTGTTTAAAATGAATGGTTACATTATGTCTGAATGGATGGACTTTTTATTTCTTTGCATTCTGCTAATAGATATACAGATTAACACTAGCAAAAAAATCCGCTATGAAGATGGTGGTACCATTGCCAGTCATAGTAACCACTAACAGCCATATTCTGGAGTTCTGGTCTAAAATATTTGGACCATGAACGTTCGCTAGATTAAGGATTCACGGAATGAAATCTGTTTTTAAAAGCTCCCATTCACACCCGGATCTGCCTAAAAAGGTAATTTGTTACATTGCATCTTAGCTGTGGCGAACTTAGTGTTGCACACTTAGTCCTACGCACAAAAGTAGTAGTAGTTTTTAGCAATCAAATCGATGCCTACCAGTTGACGCCACAATGGAATACTGCAGCTGGGAACACAATAGATCGTGTGTTGTTCATGCACCAAGATCCACAAACGGTACTTGCAACTTACCCTACACCACACACAGACGAAAAAAAAAATCTACTAAATTTGTCCCTTATTATTAATATCAGCAACAAGAAAATACTTGGGGGCCTTTTGGCAGCATTAGTAACTGTAAAAGGCTATACCTTGAAGTTCTGTTCAAAAAAATACCGGACTCGAGATCGTTTACTATATTAAGGGGTATGCGATGAAAAATGTAAGCGTGTTAATGTGACGAGAATCTTATACCAGGAGCATAATGGATAATATGTTTGCCCTAGTGCCCTAGTGCAAAGAACAACGAACAGTAATTACAACTGTACTCACAACCAGTCGAAAAATGTTGGAATTGAGACCGTTTAGTGAGTTAAGGGGAACACGAAAAAAAACCAGAGAAAACTGCTTGACTTTTTCCTGCTTAGCAAAGAAAACCCACAGGAAAGGTAGAGCATTTTGCCAGCCTTAGCATCCGCATATACCCGTATGTTGTAATACTGTTCGAAAAAATGTCGGAATCGAGACCATTTGCTGAATTCACGGGATACACGAAAGGGGGATACACAAAAAAATAATTATGAATTTAAATGTGACGAGAATGCTATAGAGTGGAGCAGAATGTACAGTATTTATGCCCCTCTCCAAAGACAGACAAAGGATATTTATGACTTACTCTTCGCCAGTCCTTCCATGTAGTATCAATTAATGGAAAGCTCACGGAAAAATTACTGTATGATGTTTAACAGTGTTCTGGGGTAATAAGTTCTTATTATGCCACAAACAGAATGACGAATAACTCAACAGCACAGGTACTATGTGAAGTTTTAACTGCGTTCTGCAGTTTCCCTTCTGAGGTTACAAACACCTAATCCATTACGTACCCAATTATTTTTCCTATTTTACGGTTTTAACAATTAGTTCTGTTCCTATCTTTTAACCGAGAGCATTCAGGAAGTGTAATGTTTCCTCTGTTTCCTGAGTGACATAGTTATTGTAACATCTTCCTGGGTCTTCGTTACCTACTCGTCTGCTGGACATCCTTGCTGCATTTCCGTTTAGAACTTTAAGTTTGCAAGTTTAGCAAACGAACTATCATTGATTTTAAGCTCTAATCTGTTGCGAGGCGTACGACATAATGTAACCATCCTTCGTAAACAGATCCAGGTGAGAGTGTAGTTTTATAAATAGATTTGTCGTGTATCATTTAATGTAGTAAACATGCTTCAGTCATTTTCAACCAGGACTCCAATATGTAGGCACCAGCCATTGCTAGTTACAGTAAATGCTAAAGTCTTTTATTCCTCAGTGCTAGCGAGATTTCTCCATACACTGTGTTTAAAGCCTTGTGTAAACCGTGTTTGAATGCCTGCAATAACTTTCTATTTTTCCTAACTTCCTATTTTTCCAGCTGCAGTTTATATTCGTCTATTATGGCAATTGATCTGGACGTATTCTCCAGTCTTCATATATTTGCTTCGATATCTTCCATTTCCAGGTGTTGTATTAACCACACTTAAAGACATAATTTACTTAATGGAAAGTGACAAAGTCTGTTCAACGCATTGATTCTTTTTCTTAGGACTTGTAGAATTACATTGTTTGTGGGAACCAGGTCAAATTCGTCAAGTCCGCAGCTCGTGGTCGTGCGGTAGCGTTCTCGTTTCCCGCGCCCGGGTTCCCGGGTTCGATTCCCGGCGGGGTCAGGGATTGTCTCTGCCTCGTGATGACTGGGTGTTGTGTGATGACCTTAGGTTAGTTAGGTTTAAGTAGTTCTAAGTTCTAGGGGACTGATGACCATAGCTGTTAAGTCCCATAGTACTCAGAGCCATTTGAACCAGCCACAATTCGTCAATGTATATATTTGATGTTATAGTGGAGAGCGATGTCTTTGTTTACGAGAAATACATTCTCCCTGTTTTAATAGAGCTCTTCTGAGTAATACTTGTATCGCTTTGTTGCAGTCAGTGTCAACAATGTCCTTGTAGTTTACAGGTAGAGAATTAAAACTGTATGCAGCACGGTTTGCATGCTTTACTCGGTCTTGAGTGTCCGATAGATCTATTTGTACGACAGTCAGTTTTCGTGTATTCTTATTACCTCAGTGCACACGCTGCAGAACGTTCTTAAACACCACACAGCAACAGTTATGAAGGGTATTCGTTAATTGACACCACATAGAAGCAATTGGCGCAGAATAGAGTGGAACGCACTGTATGTACTGTTTGTTGGTTTTTAATACGTTTAAACAGTCTTGCGCAGCGTCAAACACAAGAGCCATTCTGTACCAGTATATTGTGGTCTCCTGTCAGGTAATTCCATGCAATACAGCCAACAATGCTGTGTCTGGACACTTTATAAAATCTGTAATGATCATAACAATAATTTTTTTCAATCCAGAACTCCTGATAAAAATTTTCTTTACTTTACATCTAGAGCTTAACGACGTTAAAGAGTCAAACTCAACTGACTTATCATTCTTCAGAATATCATTTCTGTTTCCGTGGAAGTCTGCTTCCACGGACAAGCAGTGTATTGATATTAGGTACTCCCACATCTGCATTTCATTAAAAATCCCAGCTAAATCTCGCGTTATGTCCAAATCCAAAAGCTGCTACCAGTCTACACGAATTTGCTGCAATATTGGAGGCAACTCTTCCCTTAGAACGTCCATTTTAACGTCGGCTAATTCCACTTTATATGGTATAGCAACAGGATTTCATTATTTCTTCGAAATACTTTTCAGTGCTCCCGTGCCGATATTTTCAAAATTTCCTGTTGCCGAAACTTCGTCATTCTCATGCAGCTTTGCTACAGCGCCATGTCTTGTACTGATGAACTTGGTGAATCTAGGACTTACATAACAGGTAAATGACCTACAGCCTCCTTCTTTAACATTACCGACCATACCTTTGCTAATGTAGCTTTCACTGCCAAATTTAGATGTTGGCGTGCGGTGGAGGAACATTGGACGTGGATGGAAACTGTCAGGATGAGTGATATTAAAATTCGGCTGTGATCTTCAAGTATTTTATTATTCCCAGCCACTGTGCAACCTTTCCCTCTCTCCATGTCACAGGACTCCACGATGGCGAGGACGCCACTTCACTGTCTGCAAAACAGCTTGGTACGGAAGGGCTACCTCAGTTACCAGTGCAACATAATGAAATGTGCCGGCCGTGTACAGCCACGGAGTTTTGACGACGTCAGGATGCGCCAGCAGCCGACTGGGCGGCCTACATCCCCACTGCCTCAGTGCCACTCGCTGGAAGCTGCAGAGCAGCCCACTGCGTGCTTCCTCACCGTCGAGGTTAAGACTGCGACGACAACAAGCGCCTGCGATCCGACAGCAAATCTGTGACCCTTGCCTCGGGACACCTCCAGCGTGTGTTGAGAGCCAATAAGACTGCCCGTGGTAGCGAGCCGTCACGTGACCCGCCACTGGCTGGCTACAGACCCCGCGTGGGCCTCAGAGGGTAGAACTGGCGACCTGCCGTGGACTGGAATGCTGGCGCCCCACCTGCTGCTGCATGTAACTGGTCATGTGACACACCCAGCCATCCAGGAGAGCTGCCACACTTGAATGCCCCTCGTTAGAAAACTGGCACTTATTTATATGCAGCTGTGCGCCTCTGTCTTGCTAATGCGCCGCTCTGAGTCACGTTCTCGTAATACCTAGGCTGCGTCAGTGGGCCCCTTCTGCCTGTAACTTGTGCCAGGCAGACTGCTATGTTCACTCTTTTCAGTGGTTTGACAGCCCTCCTGCCTCCATTCTACTTCACAACTGCTGGTCAGCGTAACTTACTGTCAACAAGCCTACGCCTGGCTGTAACTTGTGTGCTCAGAAATTTTGCACTGAATCTAACTTTGCTATCTTAAATGGTGATGCTGCTACACTAATTTCTGTTGGCAATCCACTTAAATATAGATTTTAACAAGACGGTTCTGTAATGGGTGTAAGCACGTATAAATTGTTTTTGTTAAGGAGCATAATTTATGTTGTCAGTATTAGTAAGAAGATTGTCAAGGTTCTCCTGTAATAACCACAAACTAAAGCGTTCGTCCATTCGTCTTGCCTTCCTGTGTAATAGCTGAAGGATGTTTAGCACTTTGGAAGAATTGATGTTGACATTTTCCAATACCGCAGAAGACTGGTTGGTCTGTCTAGCCTCCTTTTATAGTCTAAAGGAAGAATATGGCGACACTCTGATAAGTCACCAAGACAGCCAACTGCTCTGTACAATGTAAATACTGCTTGTGGTTCAAATGGTTCAAATGGCTCTGAGCACTATGGGACTCAACTGCTGAGGTCATTAGTCCCCTAGAACTTAGAACTAGTTAAACCTAACTAACCTAAGGACATCACAAACATCCATGCCCGAGGCAGGAGTCGAACCTGCGACCGTAGCGGTCTTGTGGTTCCAGACTGCAGCGTCTTTAACCGCACGGCCACTTTGGCCGGCACTGCTTGTAATTTAAACCATCTAGAATAGGGTCAGACACGCATCCATTCTGTTCCTAGGTATAGAGTTCTGCAAAAATGCAAGGTGGTAGAGAACAATTAACTTGCTACACTCAACTTCTATACGTTGGGTTATATGAAGAATAATAACTCGCTGGTGTGTGCTATGTCCCCTTGCCTTGAGCTGATTTATTACTCATGTAGTGCAGTCAGTATGATATTCTTTATTGGGATTTGCAGTGTACATTCCCTGCTGTTAGAGTAAAGGTGACAGAAAAGGCTGTGGGTGGTACCTGCTTTTAGGTGTCGCTGCTTTCGTCGTGAAATATCGCACAGCAGTTCAGCATGGCCGCAACCACGTAATAACACTTGAATGTGGTTTTTTATATGTACTTCTACATATATATATATATATATATGTTTTATTGCAGTGCTACACACAGACACAGCTTTTTTGGCTCGACGCTTAAGAATTTTACTTGCTGTCACAAAATCTATTACTGTAGTGGTGACTTGGCAGGGGTTTATCTATCGTCATGTCGTACTTCTTATGCATTATCTTTTGTTAGAAACTGGTAGTGCATATAGAATTATCTATGAAGCAATTAATTAAATTATTACAAAAATTTTAATTGTATTTGTTTCTACAAAAGTGTTTGTTTCTATCACGCTACATACACACTAGTGACGGAATGGTGGCTTAACAGTGATAACTAATCAATTCCATGCTCCACTGTAAATGGCTGACAGCATCGTGATGTCTAAATGACACGATTTGATGCGATATGACTGGGTGTAGCATCTGCTGGTACCTCGAATGATGTAACAGAACTCAAGCGATTTAAGTAACTTAACGTAATTTGTTATTAAATAGGTCCAGCCTAAGACCCTCCCTATGCTGTGCTGCTCCAGATGACCTACACACATACAGCGTTCTTCCAGCTAAATTGTGACATTTACTACCACCGCAGTGTTTTTGAATGGGGCAGCCATACAGAGAGTCTGCTGCCTGTCAGAATTGCGGGGGAGACACCAAATAATAATGCCGCTGCCGTTCACTCACTTTTCGTTGTTAATCCTCTAGCTCACCGCACAGTTATATTTCCAATTACTGAGTTACACCACAGTGTATTGTCGCTGCTGCTACAGATATACCTACCGCTTTAACTGGGTCGACCGACATATGAGATAATATTTTTTTTTTCAGTTATCTTGTTCACAAATCGCAGCATATTGATACTGCTGCTGCTGACATTGCATCATGACAGGTAGATCGACATAAGGAAATATTATTTAATGTTTCCGCACTGCATACTGATATTGCTGCTGCTTTTTCAGATTCCTTTTTTCAGATACTTCCCCACACCACTGCGTGCTGGCGCTAAAGTTATCTCAGTGGAGGAGCCCCAACTCTTCTCAACATATGCTGGTGAGCAGATATCGAAGCTCGCTTCAACTCTGTGCTTTTTGAGGAAATTTAGGAACACTGCGATCTGGTACTGAAAAAAATTACAAAAAATTATAATAGCACCAATATCAATGTTTGATTGGACACAATCACAAATAAATTTGACAGTACCTACTGTATTGTTGCCTATACCAGTTGTAAGTAGGCTGTTTAGGTTTTCTTATTGGTAACGCCACCTTTGTATGAAAATCACTGGCTGTGCTGTGTGCAGTCTGTGGCTGCTTTGCATTGTTGTAATACTCGCCATTGTAGTGTTAGGCAGCTGGATGTGAACAGCGCGTAGCGTTGGGCAGTTGGAGGTGAGCCGCCAGCAGTGGTGGATGTGGGGAGAGAGATGGCGGAGTTTTGAAATTTGTCATGAACTGCTATATTTACATATGATGATATCAAGGTAAATACATTGTTTGTTCTCTATTAATATCTTTCATTTGCTAACTATCCCTATCAGTAGTTTGAATCTTTTATTTAGCTAGCAGTAGTGGCGCTCGCTGTATTGCAGTAGCTTGAGTAGCGAAGATTTTTGTGAGGTAAGTGATTTGTGAAAGGTATAGTTTAATGTTAGTCAGGGCCCATTCTTTTGTAGGGATTATTGAAAGTCAGACTGCGTTGCGCTAATAAAATATTGTGTGTCAGTTTAAGCACACTCATGTATAATTGTACAAAAGGGGACGTTTCACAGTATTTGACAAATACCAATAATTTCAAATATTTGCTGGCTGTCTGCTTCTGCTCAAAATGCCTTTCTTTTGCGACACCGCGAATTTACGCTGCTACTGACGCTGCTGCCGCTACTGGCAATGCTGGTGGGTGACTGGAGCTCTCAGCGCCGAGAAGCAGCAAACTCCACCAAAGTATTCAAGCACCATTTGCCACGAAGCATTTGTGGGGGAGGGTAGAGCAGAGGAGGACAGATGGAGAGGTCTATGACAAAAAGCACACTTACCTGAGATCGGAATTACAGAAGCGCCCAGTTAATAAAATTGTACTTGGAATCAGGGTAAGGATTCAAGATAGAAAAATAGTCACATGGTCTTCCAGAACTGGCTCTGATATCCTACTTCCGGTTTTGCATTGTCATGGTTACCTGCTTCCATTTAAATGTGGGGCTGCATATACTGCACACAGAGGCGAAGTTTGACAGACAAACGTAGGTACAAGAAAAGTAATTGTGAGGAAGTCCTTGCTAATCAAAGATTGACGAAAGAAAAAAAGCACAAAAATGTTCAGAGACAGTCAGAAATAGAGCAATATAAATCAGTCAAGAAAGAAAGAAAAAGGAAGTCCAGGGAAGCCAAGGCAATGTGGCGACAGGCAAAATGAGAATAAGTCATAAAGGAATGGTCATATGAAGGGCAGATTCAGTATGCAGAAAAATTAAGCCAAAATTCGGTGAAATTAAAAGCAAGGGTGTCCACATTATGTATCCACTGGGAATTTCACTGTTAAGTGCAGAGGAGGGAGCAGATAGGTGGAAAAAGTACACTGGAGGTCTCTGTGAGGAGGGGGAATTGTCTGACGACGTGAGATAAAAGAAAAGAGATAGGGAATCCAGTATGAGCTTCAGATTTTAAAACAGTCCTCAAAGATTTGAGATCAAATAAGGCTGAAGGAATGGATTATTTTTCATCGTAATTGTTAAAATGAATCGATGAAGTGACAACGAAATCACTATTCCAGTTATTGTGTAGAATCTACGAGACTGTGACCGAATCAATGACGCTGGAGACTTACCATCAGATATCCAAAGAAATGTGTAATTCTTGACACAGCAAAGGCAAGTAAGTGCTAAAACTGCTGCGAATTCAGCATAAGAGCTCATGAATCAATGGTGCTGAGAACAACAATATACAGAAGGATGGATATTAAAATTTAGGCTCTGTCTGATGGCGATCAGTAAGGCTTTCGAAAAGGTGGAGTCACCAGCAAGGCAGTGTTCATAGTGCACTTGATGTACAATGCACGAGTTACCCTTTCAATTCCACACTTTATGTGAATGGCCATTAATAGTTGTTTTCGAGAGCAGGATTGGCCAAGGAATACAGAAAAAATATTTAAAAATAACGCACTAACATTTTTGAAAAATTACTTCGTTTCTACCTTTGGATATTTACATATCTCAAAACTGCGTGTGCGTGGTCACATTTACCAACAATTGTTTAGAGCTGTTCCGTTTGAAATAAGCAAAATAATAGGCAATTATGAAGTCTGATTGACAAGAGACAAAACCTAGTTCAAACATGCTGATGTGCAAGGCAGAGTAATGGAGAGCTGTTCATGTTTTTAGGATTTGATGATATACAAAGGCGTTCGGCAATGTAAAATGAGGCAAGATGTTAGAAATTCTGACAAAAAAAGGACTAAGTGATGTGTACTGCTAAGGCAGCCAGTCCACAGTGACGGGTAGCCGAAAGAAAGGCACGCGTACACACACGCCGACTGGCGTGAATTCTGGAACAGGATAAGTATTGATTCTAATAAGAAAAGTATGCAGCTCCTCGAATACTTAACTTTAATTCTTTGTTGGTTTACAACGTTCTTGATGAGACATTTCATACGATAACTCTCAAACTATGTAAGGCTAAAGGCGCCTTGCTAGGTCGTAGCCATGGACTTAGCAGAAGGCTATTCTAACTGTCTCTCGGCAAATGAGAGAAAGGCTTCGTCAGTGTAGTCGCTAGCAAAGTCGTCATACAACTGGGGCGAGTGCTATTCCGTATCTCGAGACCTGCCTTGTGGTGGCGCTCGGTCTGCGATCACACAGTGGCGACACGCGGGTCCGACATGTACTAAATGGACCGCGGCCGATTTAAAGCTACCACCTAGCAAGTGTGGTGTCTGGCGGTGACACCACACTAAGCTATCGCGTTATACACTGACAGAAAAAAATCGCACCAACAGGAAGGAGTATTTTGAAGACGATGAGGAGATGATCCACACAGTGTAGCACTGGATCCGCCACCAGGACAAGAATTGGTGCTGACAGGGCATCACTCCCTTGTTTCGCGCTGGAGCAAGACCATAGAACGGGATGGAGATTAGGCGGAAAAATAGTGTGTTTAAATAAAACACCATTCTTTCGTGTGTGTAATTCTAATTATATCCAATAAAGAATTGCCCAACATTCGTAGCTATGAAACAACACTGATATGAATAGAACGTAATACTTCAAGTTCGTCGTGGGCTTCTAACATTCTACTAAAACTACAGGAAAGATGTAAAGCCTAGCTGTAATCTAACAGTGACATACCCGTCTGCTGGTCTGCGCAGTAATTCATTTCAAGGAGAATTTGAAAGCCAAAAACTTAAGTTGTTTGAGTAAATGTATTTATTTTGTGTCGGGGTCCGCGAAACAAGAGTAGTAGACGTTCCAGGAATACTCTGGAGGAGTGAGTCCGTCTGTGTGGCAGACGCAGTACACATGTAGCGGGCTGCAATACGGTGCCCCAGCGTGGGCACCGGCATGTGGCGACAAAAAGCCGTGCCCTCCACTGAAGGCAGCGAGCACGTTTCTAGCATTCACAGGGCTCTAACCACACTGCTGTTGACTCCCACACTCAATTCACCGAAAACGCAGTCGACACAAGAGTAAAGACTACGGGACAAAGAAATTACATTACGAAGATACCCTGAAGAGCCAAAGAAACTGATACATCGGCCTAATATCGTGCATGGCCCCCGCGAGCACGCCGAAACACGACGTGGCATGAACTCGACTAATGTCTGATGTAGCGCTGGAGGGAATCAACAGGGGCTCTCCATGAATCCGTAAGAGTACGAGGGGATGGAGATGTCTTCTGAACAGCACGTTACAAGGCATGCCACTTAATGTTCAATAATGTTCATGTCTGGGGAGTTTGATGGCCAGAGGAAGTGTTTTAACTCAGAAGAGTGTTGTTGGAACCAGTCTGTAGCTATTTTGGACTTGTGGTGAGTCGCATTGCCCTGTTGGAATTGCCCAAGTCCGTCGGATTGCACAATGGACATGAATGGATGCTGGTGATCAGACAGGATGCATACGTACGTGTCACCTGCCGGAGTCGTATATAGACGTATCAGGGGTTCCATATCATTCCAACTGCACGTACCCCATACCATAACAGAGCCTCCACCAGCTTGAACACTTCCCTCCTGACGTCCAGGGTCCATGGATTCATGAAGTAGTATCCACACCCGTATACGTCCAGCCGAACGATACAATTTGAAACGAGACTCGTCCGACCAGGCTACATGTTTCGTCATCAACAGTCCAATGCCAAACGTGTTGATGGGCCGAGGCGAGGCGTAAAGCTACGTGTCGTACTGTCACCAAGGGTACAAGAGTGGGTTTTAGCTCCGAAAGCCCCTATCGATGATTCGCGTGCTAACAGTTGTTGATGGCCCAGCCTTGAAATCTACAGCAATTTTCGGAAGTATTGCAGTTCTGTCACGTTGTACGCTTCTCTTCAGTCGTCATTGGGTCCGTTCTTTCAGGATCATTTTCCGCCCGCAGCGATATCGGAGATTCTATGTTTTACCGGATTCCTGATATTCACGCTACACTTGTGAAATGGTCGTACGGGAAAATCCCCACTTCATCGCTACATCGGAGATGCTGTGTCCCATCGCTCGTACACCGACTGTAACACGACGTACAAACTCACTAAAATCTTGATAACCTGGCATCGTTGTAGTAGTAACCTGTTTAACAGCGTTAGATAGGCGTTGGCGACCGCAGCG
Organism: Schistocerca serialis cubense; assembly: GCF_023864345.2. Taxonomy (NCBI): domain Eukaryota; kingdom Metazoa; phylum Arthropoda; class Insecta; order Orthoptera; family Acrididae; genus Schistocerca; species Schistocerca serialis. Next base: position 586,320,228 of record NC_064643.1, read on the forward strand.
CCGTAATCTGCCTGTTTATATATCTCTCTATTTGAATACGCATGCCTATACCAGTTTCTTTGGCGTTCCAGCGTACTTGAAATGACATGAAACGATATCTCATCAACATCTACATGGATATGCGGCAACTAACACTTAAGTCCCTGGCAGAGGGTTCATTGAATCCCTTCACAATGTTTCTCTATTATTCGAATCTCGAGCTGCATGTGGGAAAAACGAACAACTTGGTTTCCCTTATTTTATTATGACGTTTCTACCTATGTAGGTCGGTGTTAACAAAATATTTTCGCATTCAGAGAAAAAAAAGTCGCTAATTGAAATTTCGTAAGAAGGTTCCTCCACAAACAGAAAACGCCTTTGTTTTAATGATGTCCACTTGCGGTGGGGGGTGTCGGTCGTCTGCGTTCTCTCTCTGAATTCTCGAAAGTCCACCTACCTCGATATTCCTTCCTTCCTACGTCCCTTCACTCTATAGTAGCAGATTGTGCTAGGCAGTGTAAAGTAGCGTTGATGAAACCACTACCTAATACCCACCACACAGAGACTGCATAACTCGAGTTGAAAGTCAGTAACTGAAAGTTCATATTTTAAGAAATCGGGCTTTCGGAGGATGCAGTCTACTTGCAGAAAGCATTTAAAATTTAGATTGAATCTGATTTTTATTCATATGGGAACACATGAAATGGCTATGAAGTCTGTAATTAATATGGTAAACTTTATCCTTCAAAATTCACTGTCTGTACAACAAATTTTCACTCGGAAAGCAACCAGAATTTTTGCGAGTCCGACCCGAATAATTTTCACGATCTAACAGTCAGAGACCCACCACTCTTCGTGACTTAAACATTCGGTCGTTTCAGTGGTCTTCTTAGTAAGAAGTGCTCACCAAAGTATTCCCTGCGGAGCACGAAATATGCCACGCGGAATTGTTATTACGACCAGAAAGTTCTCACGCTCATAAATCTTCAACCATTTTATTTAGAAACACCAAACTTTCAATAAAATTTTCGTAACTCCACTCGCATCACCCATGACACGTTGTAACCGAAATGAACTCACTAGTTCTTCATCTTACAGACTATTTTTACGGAGCTATCCAACATGCTGTAATCCGTAGGCCAGTTAGCAAGCGACAACCACGAGCCCACCTCACAACATTCGCGCAGGAACAGCTTAATTCTGATTGGCTGTTGATCTAAGCGACCAAACAGAATGTTCCTTCCAGATCATTCTCGCGGCAAAACTTCCCTTATCCAATCACTAATCTGATAGTAATTAATGTCATAAAAACTTCAACTCCTAGTTATTATTTAATAAAAATAAGCGATGTTCAAAATATTCTCCAAATTGATGAATAAACTTATTCCGCCTCTAACTTTCATTCTGGGTGCTTTTATACAAAAGCAAGCTCACACCGACATGCGTCATCTGAATCGTAGTTGCACCATAATTTTCCCACGGTTCGTTTGTACGAGGTCTTACAGAAAATGACATATTAAGTTTTAGCGTATGTCCCATATACACTCTTTCAATCATTCTCATGCACTCCACAGCAAAATTATAAGAAAATAATAAAAATCTGAAATTTTGGCAGCATCATTCCCTCAATAACAAAAGACTGTGTACCAAATTTGAACAAAGTCGAATAATAACTAGTATGGATTATTTAGATTCGTAGAGGGTATGAATTTTCGTACCGACTGAACGCTGCTCTTTGCAGTTCTCACGTCAGGCAGCATCAGCTGCGCTGTGAGCAAAGCGAAGAAATACGTAGCCATCCTGCAGCCACCGTACCAAATCGCTGCGTGTCTTATTGCAACGAATGTCATCTCGTAATAACTTTCCACGTTGCACACCCAAAATCCTACATTATGCTAGTGACACTCTCTTCTCTCTTGTTGATTTAATTTTCTTGGGCAGTAATTAAATTAATTTGTAATCATGATGATAGTATTTGTGAAAAAATTTGGAAAGGTAAACTGAGAAAAATACTAATAGTAGAAATGGGTGAGCAGTCTCAGTTGCAATCATGTAGTTGTTTAATTAATTACAATTACGCATTACAGGTGGGCAGTGCATCATCAGACCATAACATTAACGAAATAATCACAGCTCAAATACGTAAAACTAGAGAGCAGCGAACGCGATATGGCTAAAAGTTGAGTAAATTAGAAGAAGTTTAAAACTCACTTGGTTAAAACGCTCAAAGCTCTAGGTATGGGGCCTGGTTGTCATTTGAAACACCCCTGTCATGAAATGAGAGTTAACTTAGGGGAACCATAAAAAGAGCTGGGCGGGCTCACTACAGTTGCACCTCACTCAGTTTTGATGACTGTAAACGTGAACCTGCTGCCACACACTGGCTCTTGCTTCTGCTGTGTTGAGTTTTAATTACTGACACGTTGTCTCTTTATTACTTTTCTATTTTATTTGCTGCCCCCGCCCCCTACACTACTTCCTTTATTTGCTGTTCCCAATATTTTTGCTATTTATCTGTTTCTCCTCTATTTAGGTTTCTCATCCTTAACTTTTCGCTTAAGACGAGGGTGTTTTCCACGACAGTTTTACATGACAACGCATTCTGTGTTTTAACCAAGTCGGATTTAAAGTTTTCTAAATTTACTCATTTCACTTAGATGCACTGTGTGCTAAGTCTATGCTGTGATTTTTCCTTACTGTGCTAGTTTGTTGATGAGCTAATCACGTGGAACGCGTAATTGGAATGAATGAAACAATTACATAAGTGCAACAGAGACAATTCACTCATTTGGGTCACTTAAATACTTTTGCCACATCTGCCATTACGTAATGAAATGGAATATACAGGGTGATTTTTTCCACCGTGTGCAAACTCTATGGATTGATTTATGAGAGGGTACAGAAGAAAATATTTCCAGAAAACTTATATCCGGAAATAGATGGTTTCCATGCTAGAGTCCATTTATTTAATGATACATTGTTACAGAAGCTGCAGTCTAATGCGTGCTGTACCGTGAAGCCACAGTTGATATCTGTAAATAAAATTCATTAATACGATTTGCTTGAATTGTTGTCTAGCGATCCGAGAAAGCAGGTTTACTAGGCACCCCTTAGCAACGAGTAGGCAGGATACAACAGTTTCCTCCTAGATGGTGATACTGTTCCTCATACGTCTTTCCCTAGCGCCCTCTCCTGCCTTAGTCATTGGTCATGATGTGACCGACTCACTTCTCTTGTTGACTCACCTTGTAGTGGCTATAATACAGCTTTGTACACAATGATTCCGTATTTGAGTCGACAAGGTGCTTACTTAAGGAAAGGCAAACATCAAAGAACGGCGTACAGCACATTCGTCGATCAAGAGAAATAAACACTTGCCGTGACGAGTGATGCCTTTCAGTAGCGGGGGCATTGCAACGCATTTCCCCCCACACAAGGTGCATGTCACTGATTTTTGCGAAACCGTACCGGTACCGCTCCATTGTATTACACAGTACGTTTCTGAATAGCTCTGAGTAATTAATGGACCTGTCGTAGATTCATAGTACGTTCCGCCACGGGCACTGTAAGTACGATATAACAGAAGTACCTTATGGCATGTAAAGCAAACAAAACCTGCATCATAGCTTCCTAGTTATCACATTCGCCCTCCTTGATTCCTTCGAGGAAATTTTTATGTCTGCCTGGAGTGGTGAACATACACACCTGGAAATGGAAAAAAGAACACATTGACACCGGTGTGTCAGACCCACCATACTTGCTCCGGACACTGCGAGAGGGCTGTACAAGCAATGATCACACGCACGGCACAGCGGACACACCAGGAACCGCGGTGTTGGCCGTCGAATGGCGCTAGCTGCGCAGCATTTGTGCACCGCCGCCGTCAGTGTCAGCCAGTTTGCCGTGGCATACGGAGCTCCATCGCAGTCTTTAACACTGGTAGCATGCCGCGACAGCGTGGACGTGAACCGTATGTGCAGTTGACGGACTTTGAGCGAGGGCGTATAGTGGGCATGCGGGAGGCTGGCTGGACGTACCGCCGAATTGCTCAACACGTGGGGCGTGAGGTCTCCACAGTACATCGATGTTGTCGCCAGTGGTCGGCGGAAGGTGCACGTGCCCGTCGACCTGGGACCGGACCGCAGCGACGCACGGATGCACGCCAAGACCGTAGGATCCTACGCAGTGCCGTAGGGGAACGCAGCGCCACTTCCCAGCAAATTAGGGACACTGTTGCTCCTGGGGTATCGGCGAGGACCATTCGCAACCGTCTCCATGAAGCTGGGCTACGGTCCCGCACACTGTTAGACCGTCTTCCGCTCACGCCCCAACATCGTGCAGCCCGCCTCCAGTGGTGTCGCGACAGGCGTGAATGGAGGGACGAATGGAGACGTGTCGTCTTCAGCGACGAGAGTCGCTTCTGCCTTTGTGCCAATGATGGTCGTATGCGTGTTTGGCGCCGTGCAGGTGAGCGCCACAATCAGGACTGCATACGACCGAGGCACACAGGGCCAACACCCGGCATCATGGTGTGGGGAGCGATCCCCTACACTGGCCGTACACCACTGGTGATCGTCGAGGGGACACTGAATAGTGCACGGTACATCCAAACCGTCATCGAACCCATCGTTCTACCATTCCTAGACCGGCAAGGGAACTTGCTGTTCCAACAGGACAATGCACATCCGCATGTATCCCGTGCCACCCAACGTGCTCTAGAAGGTGTAAGTCAACTACCCTGGCCAGCAAGATCTCCGGATCTGTCCCCCATTGAGCATGTTTGGGACTGGATGAAGCGTCGTCTCACGTGGTCTGCACGTCCAGCACGAACGCTGGTCCAACTGAGGCGCCAGGTGGAAATGGCATGGCAAGCCGTTCCACAGGACTACATCCAGCATGTCTACGATCGTCTCCATGGGAGAATAGCAGCCTGCATTGCTGCGAAAGGTGGATATACACTGTACTAGTGCCGACATTGTGCATGCTCTGTTGCCTGTGTCTATGTGCCTGTGGTTCTGTCAGTGTGATCATGTGATGTATCTGACCCCAGGAATGTGTCAATAAAGTTTCCCCTTCCTGGGACAATGAATTCACGGTGTTCTTATTTCAATTTCCAGGAGTGTAAGTTGGAATTGATAGCAGGACGTGACTGGGGTGTGATGCAAGACGTGATGGCCGAGAAAAGATTAGTCTCGAAGTAAGGCGCCAGCGGTCAGAAAGATTACTTATCTTTGTTCTCCACACTGAAGCAGGCGCCGTGTACTGCTCTCATAGCAAGTAGCTACGTAATTAAGTTCACAATAGAATTGACAAATCCACAGAGCAATCCAAATCGTAACTAAGTTCTAAGCCCAAGGTTTTCATATATGATCTACACAATAACACTTCGATATTGACACAGCTAGCGAGCAAGATCGAGTGGCCGTGGCGTCAGATCTGTGCTCCCGTTAAATCTTGTGGCCATAGAGGGAGCTGCAGGCAAGAACTATTGAATGGCGCGACGTCTTCAGCCGGAGATAACGCCACGAACCTCCGGCGGCCGCGACGTGAAGCTAAGGCCGACCACCGCGCATGAGCGGTTAGGTCCGCGGACATAGCAGAAATAATGAATGCGTATGTAAATAAATTGAACAGTACGTGTAAAATTGAACGCGTGTTAGTTGTAAATACGTTGGAAAAGAGTAATGCTAAGCAAAGCGGTAGACAAGTTTACGTTTATATCTCCTTAGCTTACTTCTCCGACCCCAGGTTCCCTACCTCAAGTTGTTCAGTGGAACATTCTCTATGTCCTGTTACATTTTTGCACCATCTTACACAAACACTCTGTATAAAAATACAAATGGTATTTTATTTGTATGCGACAGCGCCCCACTCATAACGATTATTTGTATTTTATTTGGTTACGACAGCGCTCCACTCATAACGATTATTTGTGTAATCGGGCTTCGAAAGTAAATATAGAATGTTTTGTTGGCAGAAGAGCCAACACCGTGTTACTAGAGGAGGCCGAAATGCACGCGTTTTAACTCACGCATGGCGTGAGGAGGGAAGGGCTATACTGACGTGAGGTCTGGAACATAAGAAGGAGTTAGAATTCAGAAAGCGGACATAAGTTTGATAATTAACTTTAGTCCATTAATCGCTCTTGACGGTACATGATTCACAATATTGTCTGTTCAGAATACATTCTTGAAGAATATGGCGCCTTACTAGGTCGTAGCAAATGAGGTAGCTGAAGGTTATGCTAAACTGTCGGCAAATGAGAGCGTATGTAGGCAGTGAACCATCGCTAGCAAAGTCGGCTGTACAACTGGGGCGAGTGCTAGGGAGTCTCGACTAGACCTGCCGTGTAGCGGCGCTCGGTCTGCAATCACTGATAGTGGCGACACGCGGGTCCGACATATACTAACGGACCGCAGCCGATTTAAAGGCTACCACTTAGCAAGTGTGGTATCTGGCGGTGACACCACAGAACATTTCATCAGACTTTTCAAGTACATCGACAGCGTGCGACGCTATTAAACGAAGAGGCCGGTAACGTTTTAAACAATCTCCAGCACCTCAGATGCATTACAATATTCTCGTCGTTATAGAGCCTATACGTGTTTCAACGTAAAGTGTCACACATGTTTTCCATACTTGTTCCGAGCAGCGCAACTGTAAGCAGTTTGTCTTTGTTTCTGTTTCTTCTTATAGTGACGACCGCCAGGCTAGCGTGGGGTCCCCGCCTGTAGCGGGAGGCCGTTCCGTCGCTGCACGCGCTGAAATACGAGTCCGCGTGCGTCCGTCCTTCCTCCGCGACCAGGCCAGAGCAGAGCCGGAATATTGCGCGCGCCCTTATTGCGTGTCCGCACATGACATTCCCCACCCCACCCCGCTGCCTGGGGCGGGCCCACACGGCGACAGCAGGCGGCCGCTGCGGCCGTCAAATGAAAGACGCGCGCAGCCCTCAGTCCGAGCGCCGAATTAGTCTGCGGGTCGTCGGCGTTCCTCCGCTGCAGGCCGTAATTGAATCCGCCGCGAAATTAGGAGCCGTGCGCCACAGCGCGTGGGCGACAGTTTTTTACGGCGACACAGAGGAACAACTAGTCGCTCTTATATGGCCCGACCTCTAAAACACTTGGGTCGCCAGTTTTGGGCCCTTTCGTGTCACGCGGCGTATCGTGTTACAGTTCCTAGAAGAGCGTTGCTGAGGGAAACACTTCCCTGTTTTCCACTGTCGTTAGAACCCATTTTATTTTACAGGGAGAGGCAGAAGGGACGGACATTTTTAGACCAGATACACTACTGGCTATTAAAATTGCTACACCGAGAAGAAATGCAGATGATAAACGGGTATTCATTGGACGAATGTATTATACTAGAACTGACATGTGATTACATTTTCACGCAATTTGGGTGCATAGATCCTGAGAAATCAGTACCCAGAACAACCAACTCTGGCCGTAATAACGGCCTTGATACTCCCGGGAATTGAGTCAAACAGAGCTTCGGTGGCGTGTACAGGTACAATTGCCCATGCAGCTTCAACACGATTCCACAGTTCATCAAGAGTAGTGACTGGCGTATTGTGACGAGCCAGTTGCTCGGCCACCATTGACCAGACGTTTTCAATTAGATCTGGAGAATGTGCTGGCCAGAGCAGCCGTCGAACATTTTTTGTATCCAGAAAGGCCAGTACAGGACCTGCAACACGCGGCCGTGCATTATCCTGCTGAAATGTAGGGTCCCGCAGGGATCGAATGAAGGGTAGAGCCCGTGGTCGTAACATATCTGAAATGTAACGTCCACTGTTCAAAGTGCCGTCAATGCGAACAAGAGGTGACCGAGACATGTAACCTATGGCACTCCATACTATCACGCTGGGTGATATGCCAGTATGGCGATGACGAATACACGCTTCCACTGTGCGTTCACCGCGATGTCGCCAAACACGGATGCGACCATCATGATGCTGTAAACAGAACCTGTATTCATCCGAAAAAATGAAGTTTTGCCATTCGTGCACCCATGTTCGTCGTTGAGTACACCATCGCAGGCGCTCCTGTCTGTGGTGCAGCGTCAAGGGTAACCGCAGCCAAGGTCTCCGAGCTGATAGTCTATGCTGCTGCAAACGTCGTCGAACTGTTCGTGCAGATGGTTGTTGTCTTGCAAACGTATCCATCTGTTGACTCAGGGATCGAGACGTGGCTGCACGATCCTTTACAGCCATGCGGATAAGATGCCTGTCATCTGGACTGCTAGTGATACGAGGTCGTTGGGAGCCAGCACGGCTTTCCGTATTACTCTCCTGAACCCACCGATTCCATATTCTGCTAACAGTAATGGGATCTCGACCAACGCAAGCAGCAATGTCACGATACGATAAACCTCAATCGCGGTAGGCTACAATCCGACATTTAGCATAGTCGGAAACGCTTCCTTACACGAGGCATCCCAACAACGTTTCACCAGGCAATGCCGGTCAACTGCTGTTTGTGTATGAGAAATCGGTTGGAAACTTTCCTCGTGTCAGCATGTTGTAGGTGTCGCCACCGGCGCCAACCTTGTGTGAATGCTCTGAAAAGCTAATCTCTAGCACATCACAGCATCTTCTTCCTTTCGGTTAAATCTCACGTCTGTAGCACGTCATCTTTGTGGTGTAGAAAATTTTAAGGGCCAGTAGTGTAGTATTTAGGGACAGGTGATAGGAGTGGAGGCACTGATGTGGTCAGGTGTTTCGTACCTCCTGGCATTGGTTTAGTAGCGGTCATGGAGCCGTCGACTATGCAACGTCTTGTATTTGCTTATGATACTTTTGTGCATAGTAATCAGGTTGACACGACTCCCAAAGAAGTAGCATCCATCGTAAAATCCTTAAAATCTAAGTATTCTAGTGAGTATGATAACAAATCAACAAAGTAAACCAAAGAGTGCTCATGCGAGTTGAGTTCTATCCTAAGTTATTTGTGTAATCAATCTCTTGTCAGCGGAACATTTCCAGTCTGCCTAAAATATACTGAAGTTAAGCCTCTTTACAAGAAGCATTCTCAAAAGGGGGTCGAATTGGAGCAGGAGACGCACCACAGGATATTTTAATTTCGACTGTCTATACTTTTATAAATAAATTCATAAAACCTTGTCAGCATGACAAGGAATGATTCAGGGTTCACACTCGTAGCAGTGGAAGTTCAAAAACATAAGAAAACAAAGAAACTTCCTGGCAGATTTAAACTCGAACTCGGGACCTTTGCCTTTCGCGGGCAAGTGCTCTACCAACTGAGCTACCGAAGCACGACTCACGCCCGGTACTCACAGCTTACTTCTGCCAGTACCTCGTCTCCTACCTTCCAAACTTTACAGAAGCTCTCCTGCGAACCTTGCAGAACTAGCACTCCTGAAAGAAAGGATATTGCGGAAACATGGCTTAGCCACAGCCTAGGGGATGTTTCCAGAATGAGATTTTCACTCTGCAGTGGAGTGTGCGCTGATATGAAACTTCCTGCCAGATTAAAACTGTGTGCCCGACCGAGACTCGAACTCGGGACCTTTGCCTTTCGCGGGCAAGTGCTCTACCAACTGATCTACCGAAGCACGACTCACGCCCAGTACTCACATTCTGGATAAGAAAACAATTTTTTTTGCATGTGAAATTTTGTCGTTTTTCAGTTACTATTGGCTGCGTTTCTTGCTATAGGTACACTTTTCATCATAAGTAAGTGAGATTTTTCAATAAATTTTGCACAGCATACAAACCATACATACAGATGCATGAAACTCTAGAATTTCCCAAACCTATTATAAACTGTAGTAAAAATTGAGGTAATTAACTACAAATTTTGAGTTTTTTTCTAAAAATAAAGTTTAAAATGTAGCAGTTTATTCATCTTTTCATAAATTAGTAAATTATAGCGTTTCATACACCTGTAAGTATGGTTTGCATGCTACGCAAAATTCATCGAAGAATTATCCTACTTATGAAGAAAAGTGTACCTATAGCAACAAATGCAGCTAACAGTAAGTGAAAAAATTAAGAAATTTCACTTATAAAAACATTGATTTTGCTATGTTTTTGAACTTCCACTGCTACTAGTGTGAATCCTAATTCTTTCCTGATCATTCTAACAATGCTTTGTGAATTTATTTTTAAAAGTATAGACACCGGAATTAAAATGTCCTGCGGTGCCTCTCCTGCTCCAAGTCGGCCTATTTGACGTCCTATCCCTCTTAACTAAATTAGAATATTATGGTGTGCCGGCAATGCTGCAAAATGGTTTGAGTCTTATCTAACTAACAGGAAACTAAGGGTGCTGTTGCGAAATATCCGTGCAGTAAGCAGTTTTCATCTGATTGAGAATTAATTATGTGTGGTGTTCCTCAAGGTTCCTTCTTAGGTCCACTGCTATTTCTTCTCTACATTAATGACTTCTCATTCGTTACATTGGAAGACGCTAAGTTTCTTTTGTTTGCAGATGATACAGACATTGCAATAAGTGGAAAGCCAAGCACACACTTAGAAATAGCTCCTAATAAAATTTTCACTGATATTAATAAATGGTTTAAACTAATTCACAATCATTAAACTTTGAGAAGACCTACTATATGTGGTTCAGAACCTGTAAGAGATTTCCTTCCAGCTTGTGTATAACATATGAAGTGTGGTGTCACCGCCAGACACCACACTTGCTAGGTGGTTTAAATCGGCCGCGGTCCGGTAGATACGTCGGACCGGCGTGTCGCCACTGTCAGTGATTGCAGACCGAGCGCCGCCACACGGCAGGTCTAGAGAGACTTCCTAGCACTCGCCCCAATTGTACAGCCGACTTTGCTAGCGATGGTTCACTGACAAATTACGCTCTCATTTTCCGAGTCGATAGTTAGCATAGCCTTAAGCTACTTCATTTGCTACGACCTAGCAGGGCGCCATTATCAGACCGATGTTCACCAATTGTGGATTAAAGTTAAGTATTCCAGCAGCTACGTACGTTATTGACTATATTAATTACCTTGTCCAGTTCCAGACCTCACGCCAGCCTGTGTGAGCTTAAACGCGTGCCATTCGGCTTCACCTCCTAGTGGCTTGGCTACCTTGCCAAGTCACAACTTGAAGAAATGCAGATCGGAGAGGCTGACAGTGTTAAATTTCTGAGATTACAGCTCGATAATAAATTCAGTTGGGAAAGGCATGCCAAAAAATGGCTTAATTGCCTAAACAGGTCTGTATTTGCAGTGTGAATGACGTCAGAAGTAGGTGGCATAAATATAAAAAAAACTTGCATACTTTGCTTACTTTCATCCTGTTACATCATTACAAGATGATATTCTGGGGTAATTCATCAAACCGAGCAAAGGATTTTAGTGTGCAAAAGGATGTAATAAGAATCATTGTGGTGTAAATTCAAGTACATCGTGTAGAAATCTGTTCAAGGGACATTGAATTCTAACCACTGCTTCTCAGTATACTTATTCCTTAATGAAATTTGTTGCAAGTAATATATCTCTGTTTCCAGCCAAATGCTTAATTGACTAGGAATAAGAACAGTCTACGCAAAGACCTAAAATCACTTACCTTGGTCCAAAAAGGGGTTCATTATACAACAATTTCAATTTACTGTCAGTACTCATTAAAAACTTGGTTTCAGATAAAGCACAGTTTAAACAGAGTTTGAAAGACTTTTTGATAGGTAGCTCCTTCTACTCTATAAAGAGACTGTTAGGCCAGATTAAGTAAAACTGCCAGTTTGATTTCAGTTTTGAAAAGCACTTGGTCACAACAGTAAGGATTAGGTATTTCATGAATGATAAATTTGTTAATAGTGCATAACAATATTTCATTCTGACAGAGTATTAATTCTGTTAATTTTAGCTGTCCAGTTTACTGTGTTGTATTCACATATCTTGACAATCTCCTGACAAATGATCAGAGTAGTAAGTATTATATTCAAATGTTTTATGTTATACTTTCTGACATGTTCCACACCCACGAGATTCATCTCATTTTTTGGGTCTTTGGAACGAAAACTGAATCTAATCCAATATAATCTACCGTTGCAGTTCAGCATGAGTTTCGTCGCCATTTCAATCGTGTGTCACATGATAGCGTTCTCACTCGTAACACCATTTTACGATGGGCTGAATCATTTCGTTCACTAGGAACAGTGATGAACAGAAAACCGGCCGGAGCTCCTCGCTCAGTACGCAGTGCAGAATATATTGAAAGAGTTGGGTAAGCCATACTCTGTAGTCCTGGTCGTCCTGATAGGAGACACTCTGCTGAACTCCGCCTCAGTAATAGTTCAATAAGGGGTATTTCCATATTGATCTAGGATTACATCCTACAAAATGGCCGTGGTGCAACAATTAAAGTTCGGAGATTATACACAGCGGATAAATTTTGCTCGCGAATTTGAGGCCATATTTGAGCAAAATGACCATAGTATTTGGTTTATAAGTGACGAAGCTCAATTTCACTTGAAAGACAAGGTAAATCAGAAGAACTCTTGTTACTGGGTCAGTGAAAATGCAAAACTAATACATGAGATAATGTTTAGTGTACTGTAACCAGTACAGATGTTATTAGCCCATACTTTTTCCAAGACGATAACAGGGACACTGTAATTGTAACCTAGGAATGTCACAGACAGATGAAAAATTAAATGGCGTGTGGCGAGGGCCTCCTGGAAGGTAGATCTGATCGCCTTGTGCAAGTTTTTGAGATGGCGTCACTTCGGCGGCTTGCGTGTCGATCTGGATGAAACGGGGATGATGAAAACGACACGAACACCCACTCCCTGAGCGGAGAAAATCTCCAACCCAGTCAGGAATCGAACCCAGGATCCCTGGCATGACAAGATGGAGTGCTGTCCACTTAGCTACGGGGGCGGCCTATAGGCAGATGATCACTGAATTCTTCCTGCCTGAACTAAGAAGAAACTGTTTTCTTCATCCTATCCGGCGAGTTTGATTTCAGCATGACGGGGCCACAGCTCACACAGCAAGAATGTCAATGCAAGCTATTCGAGCTGCTTTTCGTGTTCGCGTCATTTCCCGGTTTGGTGACATTAGTGGGCGTCTTCGTTCCCCAGAGGTGTCCATGTGCGACTACTTTTTGTGGAGCTACCTCAAGTCAAGTGTATACGAGCATAAACCACATACAGTTGAAGAGCTGAAGGAGATAATTCGTGTTGATGTCGTTCAGATTGATAGAGTAATGATGAACAGAGTGTAAGCCAACATCCGAGATTGTCTTGAGAGTGTATGGATCAAAACAACCATCATCTGGGGTATGATATTTTCTAGCATTAATTCTATAAAACAGCAACATCGTTTGATCATTACTCTGTAAATAAAAAATTTTTAAACTAAAGTAACCATATATTGTTTTTTTTTTTAAACATCCATCCTTTATTCCTCATCCTGTATTTATATGAAATTGAGAATGGGGAAAGAAATGGAAGGGTCGGGCTGGATTTGTGAGTTCCCGTCAGCGCTTCGAACAAAGATTTATTGCTTCTGATAAGTGGTTTCCTTAACTGGTTCAGCCATCAGGACAAAGTCACTGACTGACTTAAATTTTCAACTTATCACATGCTGCAATGCATCCCTAGTCCATTAACCTCCTGTATGCAAATTATTGATTCCCATAAGAGTTCGGGCGATATAAGTGCATCTGTATTGAAAAAGACGTCTAGGAGCAGTAGCATTGTTACACATACATATATATTAGGACGGTGGATGAGGGATGCTGCATTGCAGCACGCGATACGTAGGAAATTTGAGTCTGCCATGTGAGGGTGGCCGAAGAGGTTAAGGCAACCGCTCATGAGAAGCGGTAAATCCGGAATCAAGTTCTGGTCCAGGACACATCTTCAACTTTCGCCACAGCATTACCACAGTGCATTACCATGAATTCCTACCCTCTCATGCCCTTCATGTGTTAAGTCCATTATCCCCCACAGTTGCCAATTTGTTTATGGACGATAATGAGGACACGCCACTAAAGACGTCATTCTTAAAACCAACTTGTTTTTGGAGATACGTCGACGATACGTTTAGGGTATGGCCACATTGGAGGGATGCTCTGGATCGTTTCCTAGATCATTTTAACTGTCAGCATCCCAATATTAATTTCATAATAGAAGTTCAAAACGATGGAAAGCTTTCGTTTTTAGATGTCTTGTCTACAGGAGGGATGATGGAAGATTAGAACACAGTTCTGACCAATATCTTCATGCGTCAATTTCTCACCAACGCAAAGGGATCCTACGTACGTTGGATAAAAGACGTCTTGCCATCCCAGATGCAGATAGTGTGACACAAGAACTGGATCATCTAAAAGCAGTGTTCAAGCAGAATGGTTATACCAACATACAGATTCGTTGTGCTCGACAGACTGGACCTTCGTGTGAACCAACAGGAGATACAAGCAAATCGGTGGCATTCCTGTATTTAGCGGGAAGCAAATCTTCAAGAATAGTAAGAATCTTTAGATTTTATATTAAAAGTGTATTCCGTCCACCGGCTAAGACTAAGGCGTTGCTTGACTCAGTGAAGGATGATTCGGGTTTGGGGACGCCTGATGTCTGCAATATTCCCTGCCACTGCTGGAGAGCTTATACTGGACAAGCGATTCGTACAGTTCACGATCGATACATGGGGTACCTTTATTTCAGCCAGAAAAATCTGTACTTGCGGAACACAGTCTTGCTGAAGGATATAAAATATTGTATGGTGCGACGCAAGCGGTTGCCCCTGCATCGCGTTATTTGGACTGCATAATGAAAGAAGCTATTAAAATCTGGCTATTTGAGAATATTAACAAAGATAATGAGTATCTTTTAAGTAAGACATGGAAACCTGTTTTGTTTGACATTCAAGAACTACGGTCTTCCTTTTGGTCGTCAAAAGGTGTCGACTTATCGTTTGCGCCAGTTTTCACCACCAGTGAGCTGTCCTGCTTTGCACTATAGTGTACTTAACGTTCTCGTACTCGCGTTGGACCAACAGGCGGTGTATAACGGGGCCACCGCTGCAGTTTAATTTATTTCCGGGGAGTTAGTGCGACAGCTTACTCATCTGAAGATGGCGACCAAGTGGACTACCGAAATTTTGTGCCAAGATGACGTGATATGTCTGCTGGATACTCGATATGAGTATCATATTATAACTCATGCCCTTTCTTTCCCCATTCTCAGTTTCGAGTAAATGTATACACTAGCCGCTTGTCACGAGTGCTTTTTGTTCTGTTGGACATGTCTGACAGAACATTCACCACTCAAATTAATAAACTGATTTAAAATTCGGTGCTGATTGAATATGTAATACCACAGGCATCATAGCAGACATCACATGCCCATATGGAGCAGATGCTAAGATGTGAACCCTGTTCAGCTGTATGGCTCAACAGTTCCCATGCCAAATTAATGGATTTTCAGCTGTCTGCACATGGTATTCTGCACGCTTCTACCTACCCGTGTTCAGTGGCTCCCGGTGTCAAAGAACATTACGTCGCGTAATGTGGCAGCAAGCTCTCGCTCGATTATAGAGAAGAAAACAGAAGGATCAGTCTTTCTTCGTACATGACACCATTCAGCATTGCTCTAAAATCCGTTTGAAATCTCATCAACGAGACTGGAGGACCGCCGTGAGCCTGGAGTTCTGATCCTTCAAGTGCGTGAAATCAGCGTGGTGGTACCTCACGGCAAAAATGCTTCTAGCGAGTCGGGAAATCAGCCATCAAACTTCCAATCTTCAGTCTTCATCCTGTGACCTTCTTAAACGTTGAATCCAGTCAGGTGTAGGACAAAGAGAATAGGTGCCATGCCAAACAAAAAGGGGGTGCCGAGACTCGCCAAGGTCTGACTGCAGAGAGGTGGCGCACAAGTGTCACATATCATTGTAGTTTTTGCTTTTGTTTCAGTAACTCGTTGTTTACAAACTCGTCTGTTACCACTGTTAACGTGCAGGGTGTCCATTATGAAAGTTCCAGTTTCGACAGTGACGTCAAATTTGAACACAGTATTACTGATATGTGGGGAGGGGGGGGGGGGGGGAGTTTCATGGAAAAATAAACGAAAATTTTTACCAATATACACACAACAAAAAAAGTTTTTCATCACTCCAGTTCCCAGAACTCCTGAAGATAGACGTTGACGGTGGATACTATATCGCAGACACAGTCAATTTGACTGTCACTAAGCCTGCCCAAAGATGTAAACAACCATGCATGAGCACCGCACATTAGACGGAAGGGGTTCGACAGCCGATCAGTTCCAGTCATTCCACCAGGTAGGAGGTACACGGCTCGTGTTGTCTGTAGTTCAACCATGCCTAGACTGTCAATTCCGGGATCAACGCGTCCTTATTGTTACTTTTTGACAGGAAAGACTCTCAACAAGGGAAGTGTTCAGGCGTCTCGGAGTGAACCAAAGCGATGTTGTTCGGACATGGAGGAGATACAGAGAGACAGGAACTGTCGATGATATGCCTCGCTCAGGCCGCCCAAGGGCTACTACTGCAGTGCATGACCGCTAACTGTGGATTATGGCTCGGAGGAACACTGACAGCAACGCCACCATGGTGAATAACGCATTTTCTGCAGCCACCGGATGTCGTGTTACGACTCAAACAGTGCGCAATAGGCGGTATGATGCGCAACCACTACCGACGTCCATGGTGAGGTCCATCTTTGCAACCATGACACCATGCAGCGCGCTACAGATGGGTCCAACAACATGCCGAATGGACCGCACAGGATTGGCATCACATTCTCTTCACCAATGAGGGTCGCATATGCCTTCAACCAGACAACCGCCGGAGATGTGTTTGGAGGCAACCCGGTCAGGCTGAACTCCTTAGCCACACGGTCCAGCGATTGCAGCATGGTAGAGGTTCCCTGCTGTTTTGGGATGGCATTATGTGGGGCCGACGTACGCCGTGTAACGGCCGTACGATTAGTGAATGCCATCCTCCGACCGATAGTGCAACCATATCGGCAGCATACTGGCGAGGCATTCGTCTTCATGGACGACAATTCGCACCCTCATCGTGCACATCTTCTCAATGACTTCCTTCAGAATAACAACATCGCTCGACTAGCGACCAGCATGTTCTCCAGACATGAACGCTAACGAACATGCCTGGGATAGACTGAAAAGGCCTGTTTATGGACGACATGACCCACCAACCACTCTGAGGGATCTACCCCGAATCTCCGTTGAGGAATGGGACAATTTGGACTAACAGCGCCTTGATGAACTTGTGGATGTATGCCACGACGAATATCGGCATGCATCAGTGCAAGAGGACGTGCTACTGGGTATTAGAGGAACCGGTGTGTTCCGCAGTCTGGATCATCACCTCTGAAGATCTCGCTGTATGGTGATACAACGTGCAATGTGTCCTATTCATGAGCAACAAATATGTCGGAAATTATGTTTATGTTGATCTCTATTCCATTTTCTGTATAGGTTCCGGAATTGTCGGAACTGAGGTGTTGCAAAACTTTTTTGATGTACAGGGTGTTTGTAAATGAATGTCGGGGTTTTAACGCTTTATAATATTTATTACGTTAAACTTACAGTTATATATGACATGTGAAATGAAAGAGCAACTGAAACAGTTGTTGAACTCCACTGTAACCAAGCGCTTAATAGTCCGCAAGGGGCCCAATGACAGGGCTTGCTTTGCATGGCCTCCACGTTCACCCGAACTAACGCGATGCGATTTTTTTCTTTGGGGCTTCATCAAGGATCATTTGTTCGCGCCTGCGCTACCAGCAGACCTCCCTGGATTAAGAAACCGGATTGAAGCAGCTATTGGTACAATCACTTAAGACGCACTTATAGACGTTTGGGAAGAATTCGGCTATAGACTTGATGTGTACCGTGTTACAAATGGTGCTCACATTGAACATTTATAAGGTTGTTGGTAAAACTGTTAGAGTTGCTGTTTCATTTGACATATCATTTATAACTGTAAGTTTAATATAATAAATATTATAAAGCGTTAAAACTCCGATTTTCATTTATCAACATCCTGTGTGTTTAAGCGTCGGGGCCGGCTACAAATGAGAGATGAATCGTAATACGACGCCTGTGGTTTGAGCGACACATGACACCATCTGGACTGTTTACTATGCATAACCGCACTGGTTCAGCAGTCAACAGGTGAGGCACTGTTATTTAGATACGCCCATCCACAACAGGAAGTCCATACCACATCGGACAGTAAAAGCGGCGTTTAACCGTCCTGGGGCCGAAAAAGACATAAAAATCGAAATGACATCTGTTTAGAATAGTCGTGATAATGGTGCAAGACATGTTTAATATGCTTTCCAACGTTTTCTGTCACAATTTGGAATCGAGAAACTGAATGTTTATCGGACTGTAGCGGGTGTCACGTTGAGAATGCGTTGGACATTGCGCTCCTTCCATTCAGTTACGTTCGTAATTGGAGCACTGCACGTATCTTTCAGATAATCTCACAACAGAAGTCACACGGAGTAAGGGCAGGTGATCTGGACGTGCGGGCTATAGGGAAATGACGGCTGCCAGTGGTAGCATTTCCGAAATGTCTCTGTAGGCATTGCTTCAGTGGATGTACAATGTGCGAAGGAGCGCCATCTTGCATAAAAATAGTCCTATCCTCACAGCCACGTTGCTGAAGTGTTGGAACGACGTTAGTAGCAAGAAACTCCCATAACATTACCAGTGCAGGCACAGATAACAGCACCCGCAGGACTCATCTCGTCGAAAAGATTCAGGCCTAAAATAAACAATGCTATCAACTCGCACCAAACAGTTCCGTTTCCAGAATGAAGTGGTACCGGTAGATGCGCATGCGGATTGTCCGTTACCCACATTCTACAGTTCTGCTTTCTGACATGCCCTTTGAAATGGAAATAGGCTCTGCCTGTCCACACAATGTCCAATGGCCATTCACTGCCCTCTTCCGTGCTAAAAATAAGCTCCGTAGCGATAGTTTGTCTTGCTGGCAAGTCAGCAGGAAGCTTTCCTGTACATGGGTGATTTTGTATGGATAGCGATATAGGATGTTTCGTAATACTTTATGCACTGTGCCCGCAGGCATATCCGACGTTCTGGAAAGTCACTGTGCACTGTATATGTGCAAACCATCGCTCGATCTCCCCTGCAATGGAGTGGCCACATCTTTGACATACGTCGGATCACTGCTTTCCTCCCTCTGCCACACTGCACTTCAAACGGATCTTTCTTTTCGAATTTTCTAATCATTTTCTCCAGATCCTTAGCAGACTTGGTACTTCTTCCGTCCGAAGCTTCTGTAGGAATACTGGCACGCTGTGAAGGTTGTTGTTGAAGACTTTTACCAGCAGTCGCGATCCTTCAAGGACAGTCACGTTGGATGTCTCGGACGCCAGCTGGGGAACAGACGTATGCCGCGAGTCCGTTAGTGTGCAAATTCCCACACTTACGGAGCCAACTATTGATCTAATTTTTGTTATTTTTTTGTTCCATGACATTTTCCACTGCGTCAAACATATGCTGTTCAAATTTGACGTCATTCTAAATTGTGGACACCTTGTCGTTGTCTAAGAGCGAGAAATGACAAATAAATAAATCTGAATGTTTGGTTTTGTAGGTTAGTATTACGTTATTTTTCAGTTTACGTATTTCTAATGGTTAACATTATGTATAGTTTAATTTTCAGGAGTTCAAAATCAATTTAAACACTAAACAATATTTTTTTGACACACTTTGGTCTCTGATTTGGAAACTAGGAGTGTTTGTGATGTAAAGGACAAATTAGACAATCATATATGCCAGTCACTTTTACTTTTTGATGGGGCATTTGGAGTGACCTACTTTTTCATCTTCAGATGGGTCACTGGATTATGCCGGAAATATCTTGGCTTCAATGCTGCCACAGGTCTCTCTTAACATTCATTTCAAAGTTGTTACAGCAAAAATGGGCGCTACATACACACATCTGTATCACTGAGTAGCACACAAACACGAAATAAAACATTTCAAGGTGCTTTCAGTATATAAATATGCATGTATAGTGTCTGTTCTTTCAAACATCTCCGAACGAACAGACACCATTTTGATCCATCCACTGTGAATGAAGACTAATAGGAATTACAGACATTGGCTGCGAGTGACTATTGATTTAAGTCAAAGGGGGTAGTAGAAAATTTGTTCCGGTTCGCGATTCGAACCTGGGTCTCCTGCTGACTGGGCAGCTACTCTGACCATTTTCTCCCCTTAAGGAACCTTCCCGGGGACGAAAGGGAGGGGTGGGAGCAGTGTGGGCAGGGGTCACAATCCGATGCCTGGCCACCATGCCATTCCCTCACCCCAAAAACAAACGGAAGTGTGGAGAACGTGAAGCAACGGTACAAAGATCATCAATGATTTATTTATTCATTTCCTATTTTCTTGTATTTTTTAAATTACTATTAACACCATCGAAAAACCAGGAGACCAGTGACGCGAGGAGAAGAGAGCGACAAGTCGCCGGACTCGGTGAGACTCTCGACGCATGGTTTTTCCGAGAACATTCCGACAAGCTGAGAATAACCGGTTCTAAGAGTGTAAACGGCGTGGATCAACCCCTCACTACAGAAGCATCCCAACTCTGAGATGGGATAAGAAAGATACTGCAAGGGAAATTGGGGAAAAATGGTTTGTATTTAGTATTTCGGGCAACCGTACAATGCCGTTCATTAAGGAAGTGCCACAAATCAAGAACTTTTTGTCACTGTCAGCAAACAAGTAGGAACTGCGTGCCCACGAATCCACTTCACAGAACTTGTCCAGAAAGACAAGCAGCTGCGGAGGTATATGATGAGGAGTCATACGGCTAATTAGGTCTAGAGTATATCGCATCAAGAACCAGACTTATAGCGCCGATCCGAACACCAGGTGATGCTCGTCCGTTGCCAAAACATCATAGGCGACAAGTAGAGGGGTGCCAGCAATGTGAATCCCATTAAGGCGTGACCGGCATACTTGCTTCCCATTGACAGTAAGGTGTACTATGTGATCGAAAGTATTGGTCTGTACGCGAGATTTCCACACTCCTAATCATTCCTAGGTCCACGGTTTCTTATGTGATAGTGAAGTGGAAACAAAAACGTACTGGCTGACCTCGTCTGTTGACTGACAGAAACAGCCGACAGCTGAAGAGGGCCGTAATGTGTAATGGGCAGACGTCTATCCAGACCATCACACAGGAGTTCCTAACTGCATCAAGATCCACTCCAAGTTGTATGACAATTAGCTTGGAGTTGAGAAAACTTAGATTTCATGGTCGAGCGGCTACTCATAAGCCACACGTCACGCCGGTGAATGTCAAACGACGCTTCGCTTGGTGTAAGGAGCATAAACATTGGACGATTGAACGGTGGGAAAACGTTGTGTGCAGTGACGAATCACGGTACACAATGTGGCGATCCGATGGAATGGTGAGGTTATGGCGAATGCCGTCGTCTGTCATCTGACAGAGTGTGTAGTGACAACAGTAAAATTCGGTGGCGGAGGTGTTATGGTGTGGTCGTGTTTTTCATGGGGGGGTTTTGTACCTCTTATTGTTTTCCGTGGAACTACCACAGCACAGGCCTACATTGATGTTTTAAGCACCTGTTAGCTTCCCACTGTTGAGCAATTCGGGGTTGGCGACTGCATCTTTCAACACGATCGAGCAACTGTCCATAATGCACGGCCTGTGGCGGTGTGGTTACGCGACAGTAACATCCCTGTAAAGGACTTTCCTGCACAGAGTCCTGACCTGAATCCTATAGAACACGTTTGAGATGTTTTGGAAGGCCGACTTCGTGCCAGGCCTCACCGACCGACATCGATACCTCTCCTCAGTACAGTGCTCCGTGAAGAATGGGCCGCCATTCCCCAAGAAACCTTCCAGCACCTGATTGAACGTATGCCTACGAGAGTGGAAGCTGTCATCAAGGCTAAGGGTGGGCCAATACCATGTTGTATTCCAGAATTACCGATGGAGGGCTCCATGTAATTGTAAGTCATTTTCAGTCAGGTGTCCGGATACTTTTGATCGCATAATCCAGCAACAGGTTAGTAAGGCACGTGGAACAATGGTGCCACAGCGTCCTTTCAAAGCTGAAGCTGAATAAAAGGGGAATGTCTCTATCAGATACATGATATAGACTCCAAGACGCTACTCCAGGCGGGTGTAAAATCAATGTGCGCAATGCAAAATACTGAACGCGATAATCAAGATTTGGCCCTGTCTGACTACTCCTTGAAGCAGATCTTAGGATCTATTAATTGTGGTACTATTTCCTCCTTCTTTCTCTTTAACATATAAATTACAACCTAGACGTAAATAAATGATTAAGAGAACTAGTAACTACTGAATGATAAATGTTGCTTTTGCTTATACATTTACTGTGGATTAAGAACCCCTTTATATTACAAACGTTTATACATCCTAATTAATGTTACTGATCAATAGTCAAAATCTGCCCTTCTTTATATGGCTACGCAATCTAATATAAATAACGCCGGATGACTGACATCATCTACGTACCAAACACTAGGAGACACTACTTTCAATGATGATCTACAGTGGTGTGCAACCTCAGTTTAAATAGAACTTACGTAATCACAGCTGTTTAGCCTTATAACTCTAATAGAGCGAAGCAATTAGCAGTTAGCAATAACTCCGGTGCGTCCGAGTGATGCTTCTCGTACATGTCTGCGATGATGGAAGAACTCCAGCTACAAAATAAACTCTTTCAAACACTAGGATGGCAGAAGCTGGTCCTCTGTCTAGTATACTCTAATACTGTTTTCTCCTCTCTGTGTTCTACCGATAAGAAACGCGAACTCCCAGCCACAAGGACGGAATTCAGAAAACACCTCTACGAGAGAACGGTCAGAAGAAGTGCTCTCAATCACTGAACGCTGCGTACTCAACGACGACTCCCTACCTAGAGGCGAAGTCTAGAATGGTATAAGCTCGTAACAGTACAGTGCATAACTGTTGTAACTACAAAATCTCCTGAGAGAAAGACAGGAAGTATGCCTGTACCAATAAAAGCTGATACTGAGCGACCGTCAAACACGTATGCACAAGGTGGAAGACTTCTTTCTCTCTGACAGTTGTTTCCCAGCAAAGCTCGGATCCCCTGTCTCGTAACTGCAGAAGGCGAATAATCATCTCGAAACCACGGAATATTCTCTCTCTTTACAGATTCGTTGACCAACCATAGGTTAGTCTTTTGTCGTCTAGCACGGAAAGTTTGCGCGGAAATACCTATCCCCATCAATTAGGAATACATACAATGGTACGCTTCTCATAGTAAAAACCCTCGGAAAAAACCCGGACTATGAGATTTCCGTGGTAGCAGTTCCTCGTTCCTCTCTGCCGCTTCCAAGATTTTCCGAGTTTCCGAAGTATTATCCGGTTATCCTACCGTCCCCACTACAACACCGGCCGGCCGCCGCTGTATTGTGCTTTAGAGCTCAGGTGCCCAGACCGTCCGTCTTGTCTACTTCCTGTGTCAAGCAAGACCAACACACTTGCGCAGGGTTTCCCACCCAGGGCTTGAGTTACGCCTGCCGTTTCATTTTCACTGGCGTTCGAATCTCTACTAGTACAGGCAATCATTCATTACGCCGTTTTGATAATAAATAACCATTAACAACAATTTACAAGGTGTATGTCACAATGTCAGTCTTCTTTAAACATTCATATACAGGGTGGTCCATTGATCGTGACCGGGCGTCAAATGGAAAAACTACAAAGTACGAAACTTGCCGAGCTTGAAGCGGGACACCAGATAGGGCTATGGTTGGTCCGCTAGATGGCGCTGTCATAGGTGAAACGGATATCAACTGAGTTTTTTTTTAAATAGGAACCCCAATTTTATATTACACATTCGTGTATTACGTTAAGAAATATGAATATTTTAGCTGGAACACTTTTTTCGCTTTGTGATAGATGGCGCTGTAATAGTCACAAACATACGGCTCACAATTTTAGACGAACAGTTGGTAAAGGCAGGTTCTTTAAATTAAAATACAGGACGTAGGTACGTTTGAACTTTTTATTTCGGTTGTTCCAATGTGATACATGTACCTTTGTGAACTTATCATTTCTGAGAACGGATGCTGTTACAGCGTGATTACCTTTAAATACCACATTAATGCAATAAATGCTCAAAATGATGTCCGTCAACCTCAATGCATTTGGCAATACGTGTAACGACATTCCTCTCAACAACGAGTAGTTCGCCTTCCATAATGTTCGCACATACATTGACAATGCGCTGGCGCACGTCGTCAGGCGTTGTCGGTGGATCACGATAGCAAATATCCTTCAAATTTTGCCACAGAAAGAAATCGGGGGTCGTCAGATCCGGTGAACGTGCGGACCATGGTATGGTGCTTCGATGACCAATCCACCAGTCATGAAATACGCTATTCAATACAGCTTCAACCGCACGCGAGCTATGTGCCGGATATCCATCATGTTGGAAGTACATCGGCATTCTGATATGCAGTGAAACATCTTGTAGTAACATCGGTGGAACATTACGTAGGTAATCAGCATACATTGCACCATATAGATTCCCATCGATAAAATGGGGGCCAATTATCCTTCCTCCCATAATGCCGCACCATACATTAACACGCCAAGGTCGCTGATATTCCACTCGTGGATTTTCCGTTGCCCAATATTTCATATTATGCCGGTTTACGTTACCGCTGTTGGTGAATGGCGCTTCTTCTCTAAATAGAACGCGTGCAAAAAATCTGTCATCGTACCGTAATTTCTCTTGTGCCCAGTGGCAGAACTGTACACGACGCTCAAAGCCGTCTCCGTGCAATTGCTGGTGCATAGAAATATAGTACGGGTGCAATCGATGTAGATGTATCATTCTCTACACCGACGTTTTTGAGATTCCCGATTCTCGTGCAGTTTGTCTGCCACTGATGTGCGGATTAGCTGCGACAGCAGCTAAAACACCTACTTGGGCATCATCATTTGTTGCAGGTCGTGGTTGACGTTTCACATGTGGCTGAACACATCCTGTTTCCTTAAATAACGTAACTATCCGGCGGTCGGTCCGGACACTTGGATGATATCGTCCAGGATACCGAGCAGCATACATCAGCACACGCGCTTTGGGCATTTTAATCACAATTGCCATACATCAACATGATATCGACCTTTTCCGCAGTTGGTAAATGGTCCATTTTAACACGGGTAATGTATCACGAAGCAAATACCGTCCTCACTGGCAGAATGTTACGTGATGCAACGTACTTATACGTTTGTGACTATTACAGCACCATCTGTCTCAATGCGAAAAAAGTGGTTCAACTAAAACATTCATATT
Source organism: Schistocerca serialis cubense (assembly GCF_023864345.2). Taxonomy (NCBI): domain Eukaryota; kingdom Metazoa; phylum Arthropoda; class Insecta; order Orthoptera; family Acrididae; genus Schistocerca; species Schistocerca serialis. The sequence continues at coordinate 586,345,549 of NC_064643.1, forward strand.
TCTTTACGTACTACACGAGTATGTAATAAAAATGTGGGTTCCTATTTAAAAACAAAACGCTGTTGATATCCGTTTGACCTATGGCAGCGCCATCTAGCGGGCCAACCATAGCGCCATCTGCTTTCCCCGTTCAAGCTAGACGAGTTTCGGACTCTGTAGTTTTTTCGTTTGATGCTTATTTCGTGAGATATTTGGCCCGGTCACTATCAATGGACCACACTGTATACGATGGACAACCTTTCAAATGTTACCTAATTCCAGTTGTAAATCACGGCAAAGTATGTAGATGAGTGCTTGTAAGGTGTGAAATTATAGTCATTTTACAAGACCTAACCCGCCCCCTGCGTCGCGAGAGGATAAGAATCTCATGCCATATCTTGAACAGCAAGCCGTGGAAAATATGTGAAGCCAATATCCACAGAATGCTGCTGTGGATGGCGCAATAGGAAATGTCTGTGTCACCATATATACATTTACTTATTGAGCTCACTGCAGAAGATCGAAGGCTTGTAAACAATGGTTTAGGAGCTCAGTAGTTGGGACTGTGGGCGGCGGCAGCTGAGAGCAGTCGTCCACCACACGTCACTTGCAAAATAGGGTCCCAAGTATCAAGTAGTAGCAGCTACACTCAATGGGGCAGCTCTGTCAGCAGGAAGTCCCACACCTGTAGCCATGGAGCTCGATTTTCGGACGCTAAGGTAGCTACCAGAAATTTCGCCATCGGTGGCCACCATGCCGGTAACTCTACGAAGAATGATGACGATATCGTCTGCATAAGCAGTGGAGCTTAATGTATGGCCCCCGAAAGACATACTAGACAAGCATTGACTGAGAGCAACGGTTCCACAACGAAAGCATACGTCAGTGCAGAGAGTGGGCAGCCTCGATGCACTGAATGGCGGATCATGATGGGAGGAATGAGACAGTCGTAGCAGAGTGTACTTGACGTAGCTCCGCGAGAGATATGCCAACGGTAGTATCAAAGTATCCCATACTGCGGAGCGGCCCTTTCAGGAAGTCGTGATCGACCCGATCGAACCCTTGGCTAAAGTTAAGAATTGCCAAAAGTCCAGGCGTACGATGACCGTGAGCAAGAGCGATTATGTCGAGATAGCGTCAGCGGGCCATTCGGATGTTATTGGCGCCTTCCAAAGAAGTTTCATCACAAGAAATCACGCACGGGGCCATCCGTTTAAGCCGTGCAGTCAACAACAGCGTAAAGACCTTTGTGTTGCTGTTGAGCAACGTAAAGGGGAGGTAATCGTATATCTATAGGCTTGCGGATGGGAATGAGGAGTCTGTCGAGGAAACAGTCCAAGATTTACGCGGGAGGTGACATAAGATCCCGTTAATTCCGTCCACCCGTCGCCATTAGGGGACAAAATTTGCGATAAAACTCCAATGGAAGGCCTTTAGTACCAGCCAACTGGTTTGCAGAACCCTCCTGGATAGCATCACGGACTTCGTCCTCCGTGACGTCGGCAAGGAGATTCATCATTGCATCCCCAGAAACCAAGCGAAAGGAGAGTCGAGAGACCGCCGTAATGTTACCAGTGTGGTGACATTGTGCAGAGTACAACATAACACACTATACGTGAGGGGCGCACTCTATATCGCACTGGGTAACAAAGCTCCGCCCATCATGTCATAATAACATTAATCAAAGTCCTGCAACGGTGGCGCCGTTCCGCTGAATGCCGGACATTTGCCACGCCGGACATTTGCCACGCCGGACGTTTGCCACACTTGCCCCTTCGCCAGGTAGCTTGAGTAGCGATCCCTCAGGTAAGGGACGCCCTTCCTCGCACTTCTTCTGTCCGCTTTCAAACCGCCGTCTCCACATCTTACTCGATACAACCAGTACGTAAGGGACCTTCTTCTTCGACATCTTGGCGAAATACAGAGCTTCTTTTCCGAGATCGAAATATTTATAACTTTTGGGAAACGTAAGCAATACTGACGATTATGACAGTATGTAATTAGTTCTGCCAAGTATAAAAGTAGATCCCTCTGTCTGTAGAGTAGCTTCCTTTCACGCTTATTGATTGCGATAGAAACAGTCCATCGGCATGGGAGCAACAAGAAAGGAACGATGTAAAGAGAATGCGAATGTACGCTAATCATTTCTTCTTGATCACTGCATTTGTGCCTACTGTAATTACTAAAACTGCATACCCAAAAGACAATAAGGAAAGAAGAAATGGGGATGTGAATGTTTGAAAAGAAGAACGACTTACTCCATATTAATTTAATCTGTAAAATCAGATATCCCTTGCGGCGAAACATTAGTTAATAAAGTGTAGCAGGACAATGTTCAAAACATAACTGAAAATACGTTCACTAAATAGAGATAAGAACATCTATGATTGACATGTCGTCTAAAGTCGACGTACAATTTTAAAATGTTAGAAATAAGGAAATGAAGGAATACAGAATGCTATGCTTGTGACGTACGTTGTTGTTCTACAGTGTTTTGCTCTGGTATTTACAGGGTCACAGAGAAAGCATCCTAGGTTTTGGAGAGAAAAATTATAATGATCTGCACCACAACAGAAACAAGAAGCACAACTTAAGAATAAATAATGTAATGTGTGTTTCAGCTCACATGCGACATTGAAGCAGGTAGTTCCTGTGACTTAATATGGGCAGAGGTTATAATCGACAGCCGGAATAAATTAATAACTGGCTCCTTTTACCGACTCCCGGGCTCAGATGAAACAGTTGCTGATGAGTTCAAAGAAAACTTGAGTATCATCACAAATAGGTGCGCTACTCATACAATTGTAGTTGGCAGTGACTTCAATCTATCTTCCGTATGTTGAAAAAAATACATTTTCAGACCGTATTGTAGATACAAAACAACTTCCGTAATTTTTCTAAATGCATTTTTAAAAATTATTTTGAACAGTTAGTTCACGAGGCCATTCAACTTGCAAATGGTTACGAAAACACACTTGACCTCTTAGCCACAAGTAATACTGAGCATCACGACGGATACAGGGATTACAGTCGTACCGAGGCTCAATTCCGTAACAAAGAAATTCACCAAAACTAAACGCGAAATGTATCTCTTTGTAAAAGCAGCTAAAATTTCGGTTGACGTCTTTCTAAGAGACAGCCTCCAATCCTTCCAAACTATGTAAGTGAAGATCATATGTGGCTTAAGTTCAAAGAAATACTATCAACAGAACTCGAGAGATTCATGCCAAATAAATTAATAAGAAACGAAACTGATCCCCCATAGTACACAAAACACGACAGAAAGCTGTTTCAGGAGCACCGAAAAAGGCAAGTATAAGTTATACGAACGCAGAATCTCCAAGATTGGCGAAGTTTTACTGCGGCTCGAAATCTGGTGCGGATTTCAATGCGAGATGCATTTAATAGTTTCTAAAACGAAGGTCTCTCTAGAAATGAGGCAGGAAATCCAAAGATATTCTGATCCTATGTTAAGTAAACCAGTGGAAAGACTGAGTAAGTACCTTTACAGCGCGACAGTGATGAGGAGGAGGAGGGGGAGACAAGGGACCCAACGCTTCGGAGCAGGTAAAATCGTGGCAAATGTCCGGCGTGGCAAATGTCCGTTCCCCTATCACATGATACACAGACGGACGCTCCTGCACTAACCCGTCGTGGGTGTGTGACCTGACCATTGATCCTTCAAGGTGGTGGCGAGAGAGTAATGTGAGCCTGTGCCTTGATATGATTCACTATCGCCTGGCGCTCTGACGAATACGGCAGCATAGTATACACCCGGAGAACGGTGAAATCGGAATCCTAGTTTTGTCGACGCCACGCCGTGACCTTCCTACCACAACCAATCACGGCCTTGAGGAGGCGAGTTTTATGCAGGCCATCCACCAGGCGGTGCAGACATATGGATTACGGCGTAGGTAACTAGTGTCCACGTGGTCTCGATGAGCTGCCAGCAGTTGAGTGAAGTGAGATGGATCTTGTTCAATTTCCATGGTTCCCAGTCGCACCACAACCTTTGGCGACAGAGATTAATGGCACAGATATAGGCCCCATTGTCAGAGATCACTACGGATCAGACTTTGCACACCATTGACAATATCGCGGGAGATATTGCCTCTTGCGGCACTCCGTTTCTTGTATGGTCCACCTGTTTTTCTTTTTCCGGTGGAATTTTAATTGAGAGCCTTTACTAGGTGTCTTTCTCCACACATACGGTCTTAATATTCCGCTTGTTTTCTCCGCTTTTCTTTCATACCCTCTTAAATCTTTCCTCACATCTACAGTTCTTTTACGACCTTCTCTTGTATATTTCATCCGATTTCTCCATATTTCTCTCTTCCCTGACCAGGGGTCGGTACTTCTGTGATATTGAAATACTTCAGGTGTTTTTCTTTCCTGGTTTTAACCTGTAAATTTTTGCAGTCGTTCTACATACGGAAATAAGTTTATGTAAATCTCGGTGTCCGTCAAGGTTTGTGTTCAGATGTGAAGTTGAATCCTGGATATTTAAAATGTTTAGCTTGGTGCACGATTATATTAGTCAAGACTATTTTGATATTCCGGTTTGTATGCCCTGAAATGGCACCATTTTCTTTTTATTTCCAGAAAATATTAGGTTGTATTCTGGGGCTATCTCCTCTAACTTATAGCCTTTGATTCAAACCTCATATTCATTCTCTGCAATTAGCGTTAGCATACCTGAAAACAGGATTACATTTATTCTAATGTCATGATCCAAAAGTACTCGTCTTCTATTCAACATTTTCCATTTTTTTAGTTCATCCATGTACAAACTGAAGAGTATTTGGGAAGTACACCATCGTTGTCTTATCCATTTGTCTGTGTTCATTGGCTTTGTGAATATGTTTGCTACATCTATGAGTATTTCGGTAGTTGTATGTATACTCTTATAGCACTTACAAGATGTGATGGGTAACCTCTTTCAGGTGTTTCATTCCGTAGCATTTCTCTGTTCACATTACCAAATTCCTTTTCAGATTCTACAGAAGCAAGAAGAGTGTACCTGCTGCATTCTCACCTCTTTCCATTAGCTTGTAAAAACAGTGACGAACATTCTAAAACCTGATTGTTAGTCAGATATTAGTTTTTCCGTTATATTTTTTAGTTTTGCACTTAAGATTTTGTCACATAATTTATAGACTGTGTAAGTAGGCTCTTTAGGTTTTTATGTTGGTAACGCCATGTAGCGCTCTATATGAAAATCACTGACTGTGCTGTGTGCAGTCTGTGGCTAGTTTGCATTGTTGGAATTTGCTATTGTAGTGTTGGGCAGTTGGCTGTTAACAGCGCGTAGCGTTGTGCAGTTGAAGGTGAGCCGCCAGCAGTGGTGGATGTGGGGAGAGAGATGGCGGAGTTTTGAGAGCGGATGATCTGGACGTGTGTCCATCTGAGACAGCAAATTTGTAAGACTGGATGTCATGAACTGATATATATATAATGACTTTTGAACACTATTAAGGTAAATACATTGTTTGTTCCCTATCAAAATATTTCATTTGCTAACTTTGCCTATCAGTAGTTAGTGCCTTCAGCAGTTAGAATCTCTTACTTAGCTGGCAGTAGTGGCTCTCGCTGTATTGCGGTAGATTGAATAACGAAGATTTTTGTGAGGTAAGTGATTTATGAAAGGTATAGGTTATTGTTAGTCAGGGCCATTCTTTTGTAGGGATTTTTGAAAGTCAGATTGCGTTGCGCTAAATATATTGGAATCTTCTGATTTTTTCTTGCAGTTTGTGTAGTTAGTGTAGCTATTGTTTATTGCTAGAGCGTAATTATAGAGAGAATTTCCTTTGTAGTTGTAGTATTTCATTGTTGTACAGTAAAGCAGTTGTGGCTTGATGTAGATTTGCACCAAGTATTTCGCAGCTGCGCTTACAATTAACTAGATATTACTTTCAGTGCTATGTTAATGTGTTTTCTTATTTTTTGCTCTACAAATTGTGCTTTTCTTGTTAACGTGTGAAATACGTGATAATTATGGTGTGCTAAAAACGTAACACTAGGCTCCAAAGTAAATTGAGAAATGATAGTGACGACGAGGGCAGCTTATCAGCAGCTTGCTGTAATGAATTAACAGACATTCAAAGTAGTAATTTGGTAATTGTGCATAGGGAAAAGGAGCGGGCGGCAAATAATGGTGTAGACAGTGAAACAATTAGTGAACAGGGGAGCATTATCGATCGATCGGTCGGCAACAGCTCGCCTCAGGAATCCGAAATGAGAGGACACAATCTTGCAAATACTGTAGATTCACGTTTTGCGTCCTCACCGTTTTCTCATATAAGTCAAGACACATTTTCTGCTTTTCGAAATGCGAATATTGCCAGTTCAAATGCACTGCTGAATAGCATTGCGGAACATGTTTCAGACACCGGTGCATTGTTATTACAACTAATGCAACAAATGGGACAAAAGCTTCAAAAGTTAGACACAATGGAACAAAATCTGAGACAAACACAGCAAAAGTTTGACACAATGGAACAATACCTTCAAAAGTTAGACGTGATGGATCAAAATCAGAGACAAACACAGCAACAGCTTCAAAAGTTAGACTCAGTGGAACAAACACTTGAACAAACATGTTAAGGTTTAACTGCTGAGTTACTTAAAATCGAATCGAAACATCAAAAAGTCTGTAATGACGTAAAAACACAAATTTGTGAGCATTTCCAACCTATTTTTTCGCGTCATGAAAATGCATTGCAGAATCACGAAGCAGCCATAAAAGAACTGCAAACTATTGTTCATGAAAATCACGACACCTTGCAAGCTGAAATTGACTCAGTTGCATCTATCGATTCGGTTACCCAACTTGCAAAAAATTAGGAAAACTTAAAGGACACAGTAGATGCGATTTCAACACAAATGGACACACTGAAACTTGGTTCAGAAAAACACACTGAGGAAATAAGTTCACTATCGGATAAAGTAGCCGAACTTTCGGATCAGTTCACTAACTTATCTACAAAGGTAGATGATGATCTGAGTGACACAAGACCTGTAGCATTTACTGACACAGAAGAGTATGAACAAATTAGAAAATTGAAGCAAAATCAAAATCAAATCAATACACAGTACAAAAGAGAAATCCGGGAAGTACAAGATCAGTTGACACAGGTAATACAAGAATTACATATTTCAGAGGACACTCGCGCTCCAATACGGGAAGAGGAACATAGAAATACGGAACAGCCACAAAATAATAACACAGGGCACTGCGGAAATTATAAAAGAAATTGGCAAGGCACACCGAATTTTGAGCTGGAACCGCCGAAACGAAGTAACAATGACCGATATGCGACTCGCCGACATGATGATTTCGACTATAAGCTGTTCATTACTACACGTAAATTCAAAACATCTAAGAATTCTGGCAACGACATTCATCCAAAAGCCAGGTTTCATCAATTCTCTCATCGTTTTTCTCCCAACTGGTCATTGGAGCACAGGTTAGAATTTATGTGTGGCTATTTAGAGAATGAACCAGCTGTAAGAATGCGATCGGTCATTCACGATTGTCACAGTGAAGGAGAATTTTATCATTCCTTCCTCTCAGCATATCGGTCCCAAGCTACACAAGACCGAGTAAAACATAGCATCATAATGATGAAACATTTCGAACAATCTGAATTTTCTAGTCCTGTCAAATGTTTCGAAGACATGTTACACAAGAATCAGTATCTTTCAAAACCATACAGCCCCTCAGATGACATCCCCATTTGCTTAATCAAATTGCCTGAACATATACGACATATTATTTTGGCAGGACGTTGCAAAGACGACATTGAAGCGTTTCAAGGACTGTTACAAGAATTGGAAATTGACACTGACAATCGCGGAACGCGAAAACAGGAGCACAACAATTACAGGTCACATCCGTCACAATTCCGCGATGACAGAAATAATAACTGGACACGACAAGGCTATTCTTACAACGTAAATCGTGACTAAAACAGACACCACCAGTATAACAACCGTTGGCAGAATAATAGTTACAGAGAAAGAGCGCATGTCCATTGTAATGACTATGGCAGAGACGTTCGGAGAAACAGACAATATGGGAAACAAAACAATTATTATCAAGGCTGACAGAATAACTTCAGACGCAACAGTTCAGCGCCCAGTTACGATTCAAGAAGAAATTCTCCACCACTTGACCGACAAGAAGGAAACTACGGAATCTACCGACATGACGATACACGATATAATCGTAATGACAGACCTAATTGTCATCAGAACTGGGGGGATTCAAACAGGACAGGGCCCTCTCGACTACGAGAATTTGTAGAAGTTAGGTCTCCTAATCCTAATGACGCTCGCCAACAATGTGACAGACAATGACATGCACTGCAGGGAGCCACATGCGCCAGCTGGCTCAGAGAAAAATAACATAGACACTAACCTTGAGAAGAATTTTAGCATTCTTTACCGACGTATAACGCATCATAATTGCTTTCAAGTAGAAGCTCTGCATACTAAAAAGGGTACAAGGTTAACACCATATTTCACATGTAAAACCGTTTATTGAAAGATAATCTACTTTTTAACTTAGTCTTTGTTATAAAATTTTTCACTTCATGTTACTAGTACTCTTTGTCACACTTAGAAACTGTTAACACGCAACTATGTTTTAATGTTAACTATACAGTCAAGAACCTAGGGAACTTATTTAGACAAGTAATTACAAATGCATTGTTATAGTGAACAGAGGACACAGTGTTATTGTGTGTGTACATTCTTGCTTGTTACTTGCATGATTACATAACGACTATAAGGCTTACATACTTAGAACGTATACTGATAATGAGATTTTAATGCAACATTTTGGTTAACTTGAAAAGACATTCTTTATTTGAAGTACTTTCTGTGAGATTAAAGATGACTTAGTATTTGGTTTCTTTAACAGTTACACGATTATATCACGACGCTACTAATGTGTGACACAATTTACATTGCTGCTTTTATGCTGTATCTGTTTTATATCTGCACAGTTTTTCTGAATTATTCTGGAAAGTAAAACATCTTTTAGTAGTAACGTTTGTGGTATAGCTACAATGGATAGCCTGTTTCGTAGCACAACAGTAGGTTACAGTATAGTACTTTCTTGATCACGGTAATGTACGTAATAACTGTGATATCTATATGCATAGCATTTCACTTTTGTTTATCATGAGGTAAGTACATTGACTTCTGCAGAACTTAGCTTCGGAGGACGATAACTACGACACTTCCACAGAATTATCTTACAGCAACACGCACATTTAGCGCTAAAGGACACACACTTGAGTGATTAATTTTGTACTTAAAACATTTATTTTTAAAGACTTTTGAATTACAATAATACAAAGATTTTCTGTGATACATTTCAGTCCGTTGCCGTAATCTGTAACACCTGAGGGTATAATTACTTTAATCCTCAGGGGGAGTACACACTTACATTGTCTACCACGTGTTTGGCAAGCACAAGGAGCCCTAGCTAATATGGTATTTGCTTATATAACTTTACACATCGGTACCATATTTTTCGAACACATATAATACACAGCTATCTGATTATTTAACTGAGAGAGACAAACATTTTTACACTATGTCAGTGATACATGTTTACGCAATTACACAGTTGGATAACTTTACACTTGTGAAATTGTATTTTGTCTGTACTTTGTGAAATCTTCATATTTTTTTGGAACCATTGTTATACTATGAGAGCTTTGAATGTCGTATTTGGTATGGGATCGCGATTTTTAAAGTATGTTTGAGGTAGATGACACTATTTAAACCAGCAGAGAATTTTTTGAGGTTTTGTAATTATTGCAAAAAGCTACGGCATTTTTGAGATTTGGCTGAGGTGTTATGATGTTACTATTATGACGACGATGTGTATTATGCTGTTGATATATGTTTATGATCAATAAGCTGATGCTACATGAGGAATTTGATTGTGCTATGTATTTATTATGATGAAATATTGAAGAAGTGTCGACAAATATGTATATGTGTAATAAGGTAAGGAGTAATGAGTAGAGGTTAGCGACTCTGATTTGTGAAAAAGGATGTTGGAAACCAAGAATCGTACTTTAAGAGTTATGAACTCTGTGTAAATGCGTGAGTGTATCACAATGCCGACGAAAAATTTTTGGACACTATTGTATTTACAGGATTTGGTTTCTACACATTTGTAACGCAAATTCTCGACTTGTGAAATTTTTATGAGACTGTCACTGTAGGGGAAACTGCTGTCGCAAATTTTTGGGTAATAAAGCTAAGTGACCATGATGTAATGCGTTGTGGCGCCCAGCTGCGCCAGCTGCCTGGAAAAAACCCAACAGGTGGAAAAAAAAGAGGCCATTATCTTCGCTATTGACATATCTTTGCAGAAAGCATCGCAAATACGACACGCTCGAACTTGAAAACTTATGATTACACTGTGGAGCTGTTAATTTATGATATTTACTAAAATGACTAATGAAATGATGAGAAACATTTTACATCTATTGTCTTTCTAGTTGAGAGATTGCTCATTTTGTTTAATATTTAGTTTCTAGATGCAGTTCAGCATTCGTTAAAATAAAATTTAATAGATGTACTAATATAGATATTTTATGCCTACAGATCTAGTAAATAATATTTTTATGATCTACTTGAAAAAAAAAACAGGGAGCACAAAAAAGACATTTCCCTTCACAGGAATTGCATACATATTTTTTGTCAATGACTGGGAAACATTTTTTGTAGAGTAAGTCAAGGTGATGCATCACTTTGGTGTTAAGATCTGATATAGGTATTAGACATTTCCTATCTTTAGTGTACTATTTTTTCTGCTTTAGCTTTGTCATGTTTAGATATAAGTTATAGCATTTGCTGCTGCTGTTTGCCAGGCATAGTGCTACTAAATTTCACTTTGAATTACTCTGTTAAGCCAGTTTTATTACTGATGTATTTTTCTTGTTGCTGCGCATTGGCTCATATTAGTTGTCATATTGCAATTGCTTTGCTAATTTAGATATACTGCTGCTTGCTTTGCCAATTTGCATTTTTTGTCATTGCTGTTTGTGTTAATTGTTTTGTGCTGCTGCATTGCCTCATCCCTTAGCACATATATCTGAGCTCAGTAAATTTAAGTTAGCTTAAGAGGGGGTAGACTATATAAAATACTAACTATGAAGAATAGGGAAAGAATGCTTTGAGAAGTTATATGAAAAATATCTGGGCAAAATTGAGTATTGCACAATGAGAAAAACTTATTTAGAGAGAGGATATGAACAAAACTTTAGGGTTTAGGGACAACAGGTACAGATAGGACTTTTTGGGAATAATGATGAATGAAGGGAGATCTCCAAGAAGTAAAGAAAGTTTTGTTTGCAAAATACTGCAGTATAACAAACCCTGTCCTTTCCTTTTGTGTTATTTCAAAATGGTTCAAATGGCTATGGGACTTAACATCAATGGTCATCAGTCTCATAGAACTTAGAACTACTTAAACCTAACTAACCCAAGGACATCACACAACACCCAGTCATCACAATGCAGAGAAAATCCCTGACCCCACCGGGAATCGAACCCGGGAACCCGGGCGCGGGAAGCAAGAACGCTACCATACGACCATGAGCTGTGGACTTTTGTGTTATTTCGCTAGGTGTTTGTGTACTCTTGTGTATTTGTGTTTTTCCTGTCTTTAATTGTTTAGCTGATAAGAGTTATATTGCAGAACTTTTCTAATACTATGTTATTTACTTTGTAAAGATGTTTAGACATTATTTATTCTGTTTTGTTTTAATGCTGATGTGTGAAATTAATGATTCGAAAACTATTCTCATTATTTTACATATTTACTTATGTCATAATTCCTGTAACACTGATGTATATGTCTGTTTCTATTCTTTTGTAAAGCCTGTATTACTACAAATGTTATCTGTGTTATTATGTTTTAATGATGTTTTCTGTATCTTTGTAATTGTATTCTCATGTTATAAAATTGTAATGGACACCAGTTCATGAAATTAAGTAACTTGTAAGCATACATTTCACTGCACATGTTCCTGTTGGTCGTAGTATATGCACAATATGTGAGAAATTGGGACTGTTAGTGCTTGCACATGTGTTAATAATTCAGCAAGGGACTGTTAACAGCGTTGCTGGTTCTAAGGACATTTCAAAAAAAAAATTTTATGAGTGCACAAGTGGTGGTTCTTGGACTTGCTATATAGTACAAGACTCTTCGATGGTGATTGTGCACCTACACAGTCACAACAGATGACTGCTGGCCGTCTCTACAAGGACTGAAGTGGGTTTGCACCTTTGATGATCCACCACTGTCCAGAACTGTCTTTCCATTGGAAGGACAACAGTACTTCTTCAAGAATGCATGGAAATCCACTACTCCCGTGTGCATTTTCTTTTACTGCTCAGACTTCGTGCAGATAATTGTAATTAATACTGTGATGAATGATCAGGACTGTCTTTATGGACTGTGAGAAAATTTTGGCTTTTGACCAACATTGTATCAATAAGTGTCTGCATTTGATTTCTTTGTTATTGTAATTATGAAAAACTTTTTACAAATCTGTATTGGCCACTGCCCAAAAAATTTGTAAATTTTTTTGTGAGGAGCATGGGGGCTATGTGAGAAAGCTGTTTAGGTTTTTATGTTAGTAACGCCATGTGGCACTCTATATGAAAATCACTGACTGTGCTGTGTGCAGTTGCTATTGTAGTGTTGGGCAGTTGGCAGTTGACAGTGCGTAGCGTTGCGCAGTTGGAGGTAAGCCGCCGACAGTGGTGGATGTGGGGAGAGAGATGGCGGATGATCTGGACGTGTAACCATCAGAGACAGTAAATTTGTATGACTGGTGGTCATGAACATATGTATAATGACTTTTGGACACTATTAAGGCAAATACATTGTTTGTTGTCTATCAAAATCTTTCATTTGCCAACTATGCCTATCAGTAGTTAGTGCCATCAGTAGTTTGAATCTTTTATTCAGCTGGCAGTATTGGAGCACGCTGTATTACAGTAGAGTAACGAAGATTTTTGTAAGGTAAGTGATTCATGAAAGGTATAGGTTATTGTTAGTCAGGGTCATTATTTTGTAGGGATTTTTGAAAGTCAGATTGCGTTGCGCTAAAAATATTGTGTGTCAGTTTAAGCACAGTCATTTACAATTTTTCTAAGGGAATGTTTCAAATGAATCGAGGAAGCCTTTTAGCGAGTCCGTCGTTAATTTCTGACGTCTCCAACATTTACAAGAAAAGTGGAACAGTCCTTCATGTACAGTAGTAATAATCCATCAAATTTTCCACTGTTTGTAACTTTTAGAGTTTCCGTCAGTTCTCTAATACTTACAACGTCTAGGCCTTTTGTGTCGGGTACTTCAGATAACTTCTAATTTTTTAAAAGCCTCTAAGTAGCTGCTATAAAACGTCACTTAGGGTGTAATTAATTTCAACTATTACGTCATTATCTGGCAGAGTTTAAAATACGAGACGGTATATAGATGTACACTACGCGAATTATTCTTATTTGAGTTGTGCTCCATAGATTTGATAGAAGATGTTTTTATATACAACAACAAAAAAACAACAGTTCTTTATTTTTTACTACTGATGTCGTCTGTTCCGTCTTCATACACGTTGAAACTGGATGATAACCACGCACTGAAAATTAACCCTTCTTTATGATTCCATAGGAAGTTGGAGTATAGTACATCCCAGTAAGAGGTGAACCGTGAAAGCAGAATTTGATAATAGACTGTAATACACTTACGCATAGCTTTGCTTTGGTCCGTGAATGCTTAGTAGTAGGAGATATCGCGATGGGTGTTGGCAAGAAAGGCCTCCAGAACTGAATCCTACAGTCTGATAGTAATTTCCTCAGGAACCGGAATTATTACCAATAGAACTGTAAGAAAATTAGGAAGGAAGGAACGTTAATGTTTAAGACGGTGACAAGAGATGAATTATGAGATACCGAAAGGATGGCGAAGAGTATCCGTAATGTTTGTTTCATAGGAATTACAAGCACGTTTTTCCTCATTGCGAAAACTACTCCTTGCTCCTTCACGGCTCTCTCATAGGTTTACAGTTGCTCGTTTTGAACACTCTTGTTAGCCAATCGACACGCTAATATAATTTGCCTCGATCGGTTCCGTTTTCAACACCGCTCTTGGAGACAATATTAATTTCTTGAATCTAGTGGGTGTCCGTATACTATTATTGTCTTATGATTATGAAATATCGTTGCAACACATATAACTCGGTGCAAGTCTAGCTAGAATTGATCTAGAACTCAAAACGGAAACATTGTCCACAGGCACAATTAAATCTGATCGGAAACCGATAGAAGGTGTCATTTATGTCATTCTGCTTAACTACTGGGAATGTTAAACCCAGTAGTCGCTAGGGCAGTGCGCAGTACACAAGGCGCAGAAAGGGATTGACATAAAAAATGCATAGTAGCAACGTCGTAAAAGTTCCAAGAATAACAAAAGTACCGCACGAATGCCCTGCGCGTCCTCTGAGCTGGATGAGGGCAATAAACTTTAGGGTCCCTTGTGAAGGGAAAGCCAGAGGGAATGACCTACTTTCCGATGAAGTTCCGCAGTTCATGTTTTGCGCTTCCCGGTACCCGCTTTTAGACGGCGTCAATAAAAGCAAACGGTCTGTAGCTCATTTTATGGATGTGAAGTGTCACAACATGGTTCAGACAAACAGTGCGCCCAAGGTCCCACAGCCACAGCCATTCGTCTTTTAGGGCGCAAGGAACGTTGACGTCTCGAGTTTTACTGACTGACTGGCGAGTGAGGGAACACTACACATAAGAATCCGCAAATTGTACTGGATTGATCGAATTGGAAAGCAGCTTAACCATCTTTCATATTTATTAGGTTTAAGATCTTAAGCATTATTCTGTTCCCCCTCTCTACAAATACATATAAATTAATGTGAGACTTGCGTAGCGTCTTACGTCTTTCCTTCTGCTTTGTTCCATAGTTGTGACATGGACTGAGAATATACATAATTCTATTTGTGTTTGAAGAGCTCTATAGTGTTCAAAAAATGGTTCAAATGGCCCTGAGCACAATGGGACTTAACTGCTGTGGTCATCAGTCCCCTAGAACTTAGAACTACTTAAACCTAACTAACCTAAGGACATCACACACACCGTACTGGTTGCACGGTTCCAGACTATAGCGCATAGAACCGCTCGGCCACTTCGGCCGGCTCTATAGTGTTGCCTTTTCTGTAATCACTAGTCTTTCCACTGGTCACATATCTCTACCTATATTGTATTAAATATGTCATTCCCATTAACATTATTTCATTCAACGTCTGTTACAGTCTGTTTTTAAGTTACGCCGTCTACTTTCTTCTTGAAGCATTCGCCTCTTCTGCTTTTCAGCCCGTACCAAATTCGTTATTCTAATACGCTGAAAACGATGTCCCATCAACCCTTTCCTTGACATAGTAACGACTTACGTTATTTTACCCAGTCTTCCCTTGGTAGTTCCTGTTTATCTGTTACGTGTGATGCTCTATAATGGTACAGTTAAATGATATGTGAGGGACGTTAGCCGTTAATTGAATGTAATCCAGATACTGACCGCGTGAGTACCAATGAGGATCCTCATCTCAGAACTACATAGCGATTATTTCAGTGTTTTTTTTAGATCGTATCCGACGATATGGACCACTACAGATTAACAGACATAAGCACAAGCATAACCGTAGGCGATGCCAAGCAGTATGTTCCCACATGACACAACACTGCTAGTATGTTCACTGCAGAACATGACACTTCAGTCAGGTGAGCTGAGAGGGAGGAGGCCAAGAGGATATTACCTTGTAAATGTGCGGACAATGTAGTAAGGTGACAGAAAAATTTTTAATCGTTTCAGAAAGGAAACGGAACGTTATACTAAGAGACGAGGATGCGAAGTCACCTGGACGACCAATGGAAACTAAGAGACCCATTGCTTAATTATGCGATAGCATCCAACGGCGATGGGCTGCAAGAAAACGTTGAGGACATGTGCAGAGGGTGGGTTTGTGTCGCTAGGTGAGCAAGCGAGCCAAGCACCGATGTACAGAGACGGACAAGCAATAAAACTGTTGCTCTGGCTGTCAACCAGAGTAGTGAGCACGCCCCAGTCATTTGTCTTTCACATACGTTTAGCTTCCCGGAAGTTTAAATCCCATCGCCTTAATACAGAAGGATGAGGCAGTCGTCCAGGAGAACCTAGTGGCGGAGAATGGAGCACCTACAGTACATTTAAAAGAGTCTGCTTTTTCACGTTTCGTATGCATTTAAAAGAGAAACATTCTCCTTCCTATATCGGAACTGCATAGCGTAAAATTTTCTTACAATCCGAAGGAAAACGAAACAAAGACGCATTTTCTTGTATAATAGCTATAAAAAGCTGTTTAACATTTTCTTTTATTGATCTGCAACTAGTTTAGACGAACGGTCACCTTCAGGTAGAACTTTTAAAATTAAAAGAAAGTACCACATGTTTATAATTTGCCACAGTGCAAATACGTGGTCCTATAAGGTTAGCCGATGGATGTTTATAGGGCCACGTATACGCGTACTGATAAATAAGCATGGATTACTTTCAGAAACTATAAATATGTGGTACTATTTTTAAATTTTGAAGTTCTGCCTGAAGTTGACCTTTGCTCGATACTAGTTGCAGATTAATGAAACAAGAACTTCCAACAGCGTAGTGTGGCCTTTTCTTTTTTTAAAAAAAAGAAAAGATAAGGAAAGTCGAGTAACTTCGCCGTCCTTGACCAGCTCGTACTCAGTGTGTCGCAACGTTATCTTTGAGACTTCCGGCGGGGTAAAGAGAGAGCGTGATAGAGAGAGAGAGAGAGAGAGAGAGAGAGAGAGAGAGAGAGAGACGGATGGACCTATAGTCTGCATCGTGAAGTCCCATCTGAAGGGAAGACTTTCTCTTTCTAAAAATCCTTCCTTAAGGCTTCACGGAATACCTGTAAAACGCAACACCGTTGGCAGATATTTAGGCATTATTATAGACGAGAAAGGAAACTTCCTCGAACATGTAAAATCCGTTACTCATAAAGCAGCTAAAATTATACATACGAATGCTCGTGATGGCACAGCTGTCCATAAATTACCGTTTCATGTGATGCGATCATATCACGAAGTTATCTTCAAAGCCATTGTGGGCCTCGCTGCCAGCGTCTGTACGCATCGTCTGAGACTGCGGTGCTACAAAACAATGTTGTTGTTGTGGTCTTCAGTCCAAAGACTAGTCTGATGCAGCTCTTCACGCTACTGTAATGTGTGCAAGCCTCTTCATAGAGTAACTACTGCAACTTCTGTCCTTCTGAATCTGCTTACTGTATTCATCTTTTGGTAACCCTCTGCGATTTTTACCCCCTACGCTTCCCTCCAGTACTAAATTGAGGATCCCTTGATGCCTCAGAATGTGTCCTACTAACCGACCCCTTATTCTAGAAAGGATCTACCACAAATTCATCTTCCCCTCAGTTCTCTTCATTGCTTCTTCATTAGTTATGTGATCTACCTATCTAATCTTGAGCAGTCTTCTGTAGCTTCACATTTCAAAAGCTTCTATCTCTTCTTGACTAAACTGTTTATAGTCCATGTTTCACTTCCATACGTTGCTACACTCCTCTTCTTCAGAAATGTTCTTCTTGCTGTTGCCAGTCTACTGCTTATAGCCGCCCTACTTCGACCATCACTAGTTATTTTGCTTCTCAAATATCAAAACTCATTTACTGCATTAAGTGTCTCATTTCCTAATCTAATTCCCTCAGCATCACCTGATTTAATTCGACTACATTCCATTATCCGCGGTTTACTTTTGTTAATGTTCATCTTATATCTTCCATTCAAGACACTGTCCGTTCCACGCAGCTGCTCCTCCAAGTCACTTGCTGTCTCTGATAGAATTATAATGTCATCGGCAAACACAAAAATTTTTATTTCTTCTCTCAGGACTTTTAATTTCTACTCGCAATTTTTGATTTGTTTCCTTTACTGCTTGCTCAGTATACAGACTGAATAACATCAGGCTACAATTCCGTCTCACTCCGTTATCAGCCACTGCTTCCCTTTCGTGCCTCACGACTCTTGTAAGTGCCATCTGATTTCTGTGCAAACTGGTGATTATATAAAACATTGTGTTACCGTGAATATTGAATATGTACGACGTGTTTGAAGTTTCCATGTAACAGGTCTAACATTAGAGGCAATAAATTGAATTGAAATTGAAACTGATCCATTGGTGACTACAGCTATCGTGCACATGTGGTTCTCCGGCTAGGTAAGTAGGCTGGTCAGTACAAATGTAGTGGGCTTCATTTGTTATATCGGCTACTTCTTGCGTTTGCAAATTCGTTCAGATTTATGATCGCATATTTATGTGAGTCCATTCGTAACAATTTTTTTTTTCGTTTTGGAAACTGGATTCCCATTTTGAAATATTTATGAGAATTGAACACGTATGATTTAGGACACTTCATGGTGCAAATCAATTACAATGCAATTCACGTTTCGATAAATATACGTGTGCGCCATTATGTTTCTATAGTACAACTTAATGGGACTTCCCTGTGCTAAAAGCGATGTATCATCCATCGTGTCTGCGATCTTTAATATGCTGAGGCATTTTGTATAGAGTTTGCTGTCCAGATATCACTGTTTAAGTAAATATATCCCTATATTTACTGATATCAAATGTTTTGTTCGTAAATTACACGGGCAGATTTAAATGACAGACTTTCTTATGTTGGACATCAGGATTCTAGTTTAATACATTTTAATATCAGCTTTGTGTCTCTGGTGGACTGCAATATCTTGATGCAAGGATTAAGTATTTCGCTCACTGCTCTTAGAAATGTAACTGTGTGTGTGAGTTGAGTGCTAGTACCTACGCCATATAGCCTCTTATGCTATGAAATATTGTTCTATAATACACGACAACGGTTACCTTAGTTGAAAGATTTGAATTAGAAATTCTTTTCGGATTTAGATTTATGTTTGTTTGTTGTGGTGGATCATAATACAGGAAGACTTGTCATATAACAACAAAAAATCCAATCTTGGATTTTTACTAGAGATAAAGTGTACACGTATTTCATAGAGAATTTAGATGCTGTTCGGTCGTGACTTTGTTCATGTCATTCCACATTTCTAGCTACAAAACGAGGACGTGTGCATCTGACGAAATATCAGCGGTTATATAAGAGGTCACAAGGCTGCATTCCTCTTAACTCTTTGAAAGGGAAGAGGAATAACAACAGAAACGTTAATCTGTAACTGAATATTTCTTTCATAGTAGCTTTTGTAACGTTTATCTGAAGATTTTGCCAAAATGTAAGTTCCATTATCTGTATCTAATCGATATACGATTACGACAAGAGACATAGCATTGCGATTATCTTTGCGTCACAAGTAGTATAAAGCATCTCTAAGGGGCGCCGTAGCCAAAGGAAGACTGTTTGTTTGGTGGAATTGCTAGATTAAAACTGTGTCTGTGAAGGTGCCCTGCAAATACCGAAACCATTCCGTCAGCCATAAATCTACCAACTTTCACCAGAGGAAGTGCCTTGACGATCTCTCGCCATGCCTTTCTTCCTCACCCTCAGTTTCTCTATGGCTGTTCCGCAGTGCTCAGTTTTATGCAATATTTGTCGCACTGAAAAGTGAAATCGAAATGGCGTAGTTGTTGGGGAACGCAGTCCCATTGACATTTTATTGCTACTGCTCCTGCCATAATTAAAACATTAAAACGGTTTATTCAATTCGAATAAGTTTCAATATATGTTTCGTGTAATCTGAACAGTCTAACCAATACTGTTTCAACCAGTACAAACTATCACCAGGGTTCCATTAGGCATTATGTCTACGTTCTTGTTAGACCCATTTTCAGGTGCTTCAGTATGCCCTCCCTCCTCCTTACGGCCCACTCCATCGTATCCATGCCACGTGAACCCTTGCTAGAATAGTAAGTAGTAGGAATCTCATGGGTAGTAATCAGTTCCTTTTGTGATAACCTGTTTGCTTATTAGGAACTGACAAGAGGATTTAGAGCCTCAGGATCTCATAAATGTATGTAGAAAACCTTCGAAAACAAAAAAAATCGCTGCCTCGTCTACCAGCGTATTTTTTCGACAGTTTCTGGCTGACCTTTGTATGCACGAACTTTATCTGAGACGTGTTCTGCAGAAAATATTATCCAACAGTAGATCAGTGTTCAGGTTTGTGACCTGTTGGCAGATGACTTGAGACGCCTGCATCAAGCTGGTGGGCAAACAGCTGGCACGTGACTCTCTTTCTACTAGTGTCTTCTTGGGTACTGTACAACGACAACCCGCAATTCACATTTGGCACGGAGCAACCTGATTATGTTTTCCTCCGTTTCGTACGGTCATAAATCGAGTTATAAGGCGTTACGTCCATACATTTCTAGCGAGAGCTGTAATCCATGAGGTCTAGACGCAAGTATAAGATTGAAATGCGTTGAAGTAACTGGTAATACTGTTCTAGTGGTATCGTCCACGTAAAAGTCGCAACGCGAATGGAAACCACAGGCATTAGCAAGGGCTCGCTGCAACCCCAAACGACATATGGAAAGGGCTGCCTCTCATCAATAGCAGTGCCCTTATGCTGAGGCCAATATATGCAGAGCATATGCACTACAGTAGTTCACTACATCATAGTATAGGACCAACGTGATAGTTGAAGTTTATGATAGACTTGTTTTTCTTTTTTTAATGTGGAATATTGTACTGCAAGATAGCAGTATGTTAATCTACGCATCAAGTGATATCTTGGTAGTCAGTAGTAACTTAACAAGCAATTATGTGATAAGGAAGCGTGTGAAAGTTAAGTAAATCTTTTATTAATTTATGTAATAAAATGAAGTAATATTTCATGTGTTCTAGTTTGATGAGTCTTCTACCAGAGCAGTCACAGAACCCACAGTTGTGGCCAAATGAAAGTAGCTTCGTCTGCTCACAAAAGTACTCATCCAGGAAGTCTGAACATTCTCAAGCGGGACTCTACACTGAAGGCATTGGCAAAGTGTTTCAAAGTATGTGAATAACTGCAGTTATTGTGTATCAGGTTATTAATTTGACCAGTTCGCTGTCTTACATTTTCATCGGCATTGTGAGTACTTCATCACAATCCGATGTTCATATACTCGTATGAAAATGGTTATGTGGTACCGTTTCGGTTAGGACTGGAATGAAGTCGAGACATGTACAGCTAATTTCGGAAGCGTTGAGCGTCCTTTATTGTTTGCAATTTATTTTAATGATAAAGTAGATAATGTTAGAGGCTTTCTGTGTTTCTTTCTCTCTCTCTCTCTCTTTTTTCCATCAGTCTTTTCATTGGTTTGATGCGGCTCGCTATAGATAAAAAATTCCTCTCGTGCACCAAATTCTTCGTCTCACTCCGAGTAGCACTTGCTCTCTACATCCTCAATTATTTACTCCAACCTCTGTCTTCCCCTAGAGTTTCTATCAGTTTCTATCCTCTACTGCTTCCCCCCCTCCCCCCCTCCCCCAGTACCATGGACGTTATTCTCTGATGACTTAACATACATCTTATCATCCTGTCCCTTCTTCTTATGAATTCTTTCGATATATTCCTTACTTCTTCTGCGGAGAACCTCATCGTTCCTCACATCTACATTTTAACTTCCTTCTGTAGCACCACATCTCAAACGCTTCGATCCTGTTCCGTTCCAGTTTTACCATTTTCCATGATTCACTACCAAGCAATTCTCTGCTGCAAACGTACAGTTCTGGGATTTTCTCTTCAGATTAATGCGTATGTTTGAAACGTCTCTTGGCACGGGATGCTCTCTTTGCAGTGCTAGTCTACATTTATGTCTTCCTTGCTCCACCCGTCATGGGATTTTTGCTGCCAGGGTATCATCTACATCATTATTCCCAAATATGATGCCAAGTTGTGCTCATTTCTGCTACTTCTCATTACTTTTATCTTTTTCCTGTCTACTCCAGTCCTTATTCTGTACTAATTATACCGTTCATTTCATTCAACATAGCCTGCAATTTTTTCTCACCTTCACTGAGGACAGTAATGTATCAGCAAATTTAATCACATCATTTCACTTTGAATTTTAATCCCAATCTTGTACCTTTCTTTTCTTTCCGTCATTGCTTCTTACATGAACACCGTGGGCGAAAGACTGCACCCCAGTCCCACAGTCTTTTTAGTCCTAGTACTTTGTTTTCGGTTTTACAATCTTTTTATCCCTTCATGGTTCTTGCACAGGGTGTGTATTACCCGTATTCTCCCATAGCTTACTCCTATTTTTCTCACGACTTGGCGAACGCTTTTTGTAAGTTGGCAGATCCTATAAGCGCACCTTGAATCTGTTTCAGTCTTGCTACCGTCATCGAGAGCAACGTCGTAGTTGCCTCTCTGGTAGCTTCACCTTTCCTAAAGCCAAAATGATCACCATCTAACAAATTCTTAATTTTATTTTCCGTTCCTGTGTTTATTATTCTTGTCAGTTGCTCTGATGTAAGAGTTATGGAGCTGATAGTTTGATAGTAATCGCTCTCTTCAGAAATTTGTGGATGATATGTTTGCGAAAGTCTGATGGTACGTCACCAGTCTCATACATTCTACAAACGAAAGTGAACACTCGTTTGGTTGCCACTTCCCCCGACGATTTTAGAAATTCTGATGGACTGTTATCTATGCCTCCTGCCTTATTTGATCTAAGGTCTTGCAGAGATCTTTTAAATTCTGATTCTAATACCTGGTCCTCTATGTCTTCTATAACGACTCCAATTTGCCTTGCTATCACATCATCAGACAGTTCTTCCCCTCATAGAGGCCTTCAGTGTACTGTTTCCACCTATACGCTCTTTCCTCTGTGTTTGTCGGCAGAATTCCCATTGCACTCTCAATGTTACCAGTCTTTGTTTTAATTTCACAGAAGGCTGTTTCTCTATATGCTGACGATCATTCTTTCTCGATTTCTTCACTTTTCAGCCATTTTTCGTTAGCTATCCTGACCAATTTAACTTTATGACAATCATTCTAACTAGCTGCACAGTGCTACAGTGCTACATCAAAGTTGTTCTCTTCAAAATATAACAACATCATTCAAAATTTATATACTTTTGACCTTCAATATACACTTCATATTCATCCTTGCTGTTCTTTACAACAAATCGTTCTTCATCTAACAGATAAAATCGCAAATCAACACAGCACTGCTGAATAAGTCCATCATCTACCAGAGTTCAACTAAGAATGTATCAGGCTGCACAGACGCAGAAACTGCGCCACAACATGACCAAAGCTTGTTTAACGGTAGCATAACTAGCTCTCTGTTTCTCTGACATGTACATCGATAACTTACAAAAATCAAAATGACGTGCCCATCTTATAAATGCTGTTGGCCGAACGAGCATGACTTCTTATGCTCGATCTCTGTAGGTCCATCTTTATACAGATGGTTGGAGGGACCTCTGCTGTTCAGTATAAAATGTCGAATCAAAATACCTTCAGTAGTCTAAATTTCCAGTTGTTATTTTATTTGGGCGGTTAGCTTCAGCGCTACATTACGCCATCTTCAGACCCCCTGACGACGTGTAAGAGGAATCTCACCTCTAGTCCAGTCAAACCAGGGGCCAGCATTCAGTGGTATCCATAGACTTCTTCATGAGACGGCGATCCCTTTTATCATCCCTTGTGCCAGAAGTCTGTGGCCGACGTTGGGGATAGTTTGTATTCAGAATTTAAGCAATGGCTGGGTTCGAACTCGGGACATGTATAGCGTTTCGGTGTTCAGTGGAAGTAAGCGTAGAAGATTAGCAGTGGCGTTCAAGGGGACAAAGTACCCTAGCAGGTCGCTCGCCTGTGGATCTTCTGTCCCAGGCGTCGGAGCTCGTCTCTTGTGTAGGCGTTTCGTAGCCTACTAAGAAATTGATTTAAAAAAGAGACATTAGGGTTGTCACAGACAATGACAGTCAGGGTAATCTGGTGAAACATGTATTCAGGAATGAACATACAAATTCAGACGTAGCACTGTCACTAGTATTCATAAATTGTTACACACAGAATGTAGCTACTGGGCGAGCATACGTGCTGTAGGACAAGTTGAAAGTATGCAAGATCACTCACAAACCCATCTTCAGTACGAAGACCAGTCCACAGAGATTGCACAGAAATGAAAAAGCGCTTGTCACTATAACCAGAGAATCTAACGATAGGTTACGCTACCAACAACAGGGGAGTGCGGAGTGCTTTAGAAAAATCACGAGTGGTCCCCGGGTGACTAAACCTAAGCATTTTCCATGCCAGGGTGAAGCACTAGCCATTAAATGGCGGTAACCGCTGTACACTGAACTTCACGATGTTGACTCCTCTAGAAACTGCAACGGAATGAGGCTGGAGAGCTACTCTCCAGGTTATTTAAAGGTGCGGTCGATAAGCTACAATGCACCTCAGTGGTATGCGAGAAGGTCCTTGTAGCCAACCAAACAGGGGTGAGAGGTGGAACCGTTCCTGCTGTTCTGGCAGCCTGGAGAAGTACAATTCCGTCCCTTACGTTGGGTGCTCTGAACTGGCGACAATTCTCAGAAGGCGAGAGAACCGTTTGTGCCTCCGCCACCGCGTGGCTCCGACGACGACTTGAAACAACGACCAGAACAGTAAGCTAGATTACGCCATCTTGGGCGTTCTCTACATTAATTATAATTAATGCGAAAATTATCCTGCCCACTCCAACCGAAGGTCCGGTAGTAGACAATACCTCAGTTGTGTCTGTGGACTAGGGAAATTGGTGTTAATTAAATGATCAAACTTGGTGAATTGTTAGTTAATAATTCGAGTGGTCGGGGTTAGGTATCAGTTTACTCGGAATTTTATGTGGAGCTCGAGTCTGTAACCAGAATTAAAGGAATAATATTATGTCTCTCTCTTCATAGAACAGTATCTGCAGTAAAATAATTTTAATTAGCTACGCAGAGTGACGTAAAGAGGGATACACTGAAGGAAATATACCTTATCTACGAGAGAAGTGGCTAACAAATCACTTATTCGGGCTGTTTCTGGTTTTGGTCTTTAGTCTGTGAACCTTACAAAGTGGAATTAATAAAAGAGATAGGGAAGATCAAACAAAGAGCGACGCGTTTCGTCATGGGATCATTTAGTTAGCTTGGAAGCTCTGTAGGAGCATTGTTGAGCACCACGGAAACGTTTATTCTTCACATTCACAGAGATAATGTTCCAAGATGAAGTAGGCAACGTGTAAAATCCTCGCACATACACTAACCTCGAGCTAATACGGGCCTGAGAATTGTGGCATTTCGGTGATCTATCCCACATCCTAAATGGCGCACAACAATGATATTCCTGCGCAACAATGTTGTTACTGAATTACCGTGTTAGACGCTGCTATACATATTTGAAATGGGGTCACTCTTTGCAGTTCAGAATCATCTCTTCCAAGGGAAACGCGTTACGTTATACCTCAAGCAGGTCTTTGGATATAGTTAAGTGTATCCCCTATGTTTTAAAATAAGTTTCAGACATTCTCAATAATCCAACACTTCTACTAAACCGGCACGTATATGAGCAAAGACTGGCAGGATTAGCGAGAGTCTAGTGTACTTCTATCGATGTGATTAAGACGAGACAACGTGGAATATTAACGTTCATGCAGAGATTTATTGCCAGGTGTTTGTGCATTGTACCATTCGTGGAGGGAACTGGGAAAAGTGTAACTGCTGGTGGTGCCAGAAATTTCTCCCACAACTCACCGTAAGGATTACTTAAATGCCGTTGTGAAATGAACATATTCATCGCTTCGCTATGCAGCCTCTGTAAGACGTTAGATGTACTACTATAATGGGTTCCCTAGGTTTTCGGCCCTAAAATGTATATTTAACGGCATTTTTCTGATTCACGTGCCTGAACGGGGATGTTGGGTAATTGCAAAATTACGTAGACTGTTTTTTGAAGGCGGCTGTGTTATGTGACTGAAAACCACAACACCCAATACTCTAGAAGAATATTTAATGTCTGTGAATTAAGTCCGTGAAACTCGTGGTCATAATACCAAAAAGGCTAAAGTCTGAAAAGTAAAAAAAAAAAAAAAGTTCTGCAAGCCTTATTTTAATTTGGAACCTAAGAAATTGACTGCCAGCAGGAAGTTAAGTGGCTACATTGCTTCGACATGAACAAGAAAACTTAAACAACAGTGACTCCAAGCCATGGAAGCGAAGACAGACATGGATTTATCCCTCTTTTCGTCTATGTGTCGCTAATCATCATCGAGATAACATGTAGGATTGCCTCGTTGTTCGATTTAAAGATTTTTGTAAAAATATACCAGATATGTAATTCTGTTTGAGCGTACAATATATTCAAGCCTTTCGATAAACATAGATGAGTGACTTCGGCACATCACACGGTCATTTATCTCAAGCAGTATTTTCTACACGGATCAGTCAGCACAATAAAAATTCAACAATGTAATGGCACTTCGCAATAAAAACATCAATACCATAAATAATGGAAAGATATTTTATATTACACACGAATATCGTACGCTGTAAGATTATGATAAGGTACTAAAAATACGGGGTTACCTTCCGATGCCATACAGTACTTACGTAAATTAGAAGCGCTGTGAGCAAAGAGCTCTTGGGAGGCATCCAAAACCATATGTCAGTTTCAAGCAGTTCCTTTTTCAATGTTTTCATTGAATCCGCCAATGTTTTCATTGAATCCGTTTGAGACGGATCTCCATTCACTGGCAAAAACAATTCCTGGACGGCTGTTTGACAATGCGTCAGAGTGGACTCGATTCCAGTTTGGTTACGATCTTGCTACGATTGCGCAGCTGCGAGCGCTACACGAATCCTTGTAGTCATATTTGATTACACCAGCAAATGAAGGCAACGTCATTCAGGGCGTGGTCATGGGGACGTCGAAACACTGTAGACTTTTTCTGGCACTCTGGCACATCTCCATATCGAAACATCTTCCTGTGTTGATTCCATGCGACCGATTGGCTCCAACTTACAGCTTCACTACCATGACCAAGATCAGCGAGCACCTGGCACGGGTT
Organism: Schistocerca serialis cubense; assembly: GCF_023864345.2. NCBI lineage: Eukaryota > Metazoa > Arthropoda > Insecta > Orthoptera > Acrididae > Schistocerca > Schistocerca serialis. Next base: position 586,372,661 of record NC_064643.1, read on the forward strand.
GTACACCTTGTACAGTGCTCCAAAAGGACCAGTGTCCTAAGATGGTATGACCAGTGAGCTTCTACCTCGTACATCTACATACATGTTTCACAAGTGACAGTAAGGTGCGTGTCCGTACCACTGCCTGTCGTTTCCTTTCCTGTTCCATTCGCAGACAGAGCGAGGGAGAAACTACTCTCTGTACGTCTTCGTATGAGTGGTATATTAGCTTCATGGTAGTAATATGTATAGTATATGTATGTGTGGTATGGTAGTAATACGTATAGATGAAAGTAGGATCGTTCTTCAGTCAGCTTCAGATGCCGGTTCTGTAAATTTTCTCAATAACGATCCTCGACAAGTACATAACCCTCCCTCCAGGAATTCCCATTTGACTTCCCGTACCATTTCCGTAATACTTACGTGTTGCTCGAACCTATCGCTAAAAAATCTAGATGCCCGCCTCTAAACTGCGTCGATGTCTCCCTTTAATCTGACCTGGAGCGGATCCCAAACACTCGAACAGTACTCAAGAATAGGTCACAATAGCTTAGTATATGCGGTCTCCTCTGCAGATGAACCACACTTTCCTAATATTCTCGCAATAATCTGAAGATGACCATTCGCCTTCCCTATCACAACACCTACATGTTCGCTAATTTCATTCGCAACGTTACGTCCAGGGAGTTTCAAAAAGGACACAATTAATGGAGTATCTGAACATCATGGGTTTGTATTTCCTACCCATCAGCATTAAATTATATTCTTCTGTATTTAGAGCCAGCTGCTATTCAACTCACCAACTATAAATTTTGTCTAAGTCATTTTGCATCATGTTGAGGTCACTCATCTTCGACACCTCCCCTCACACCAGAGCATCATCAGCAAAAAACAAGATACACAGATAACAACAGCGGTCCTATCACACTTCCTTGGAGCACTCCTGACGATATGGTTCAAATTGCTCTGAGCACTATGGGACTTAACATCTGAGATCATCAGTCCCCTAGAACTGAGAACTACTTAAACCTAACTAACCTAAGGACATCACTCACATCCATGCCCGAGGCAATAGTGGTCGCGCGATTCCAGACTGTAGCGCCTAGAACCGCTCGGCCACTTAAGGCCGGCTCCTGACGATACCCATGTGTCTGATGAACACTCGCCGTCGAGGAGAGCATACTAGGTTCTATTACTTAAGAAGTCTTCAACCCGCTCGCATATCAGTGTCTGCAGATTGGTACCGCGTGAAATGTTTTTCCGAAGTCTAGCAATATGGAACCTAACTATTGCTCTACATCAATATTTCACAGCATATCATGTAACACGTGCTGCTGATTATGGTCATGACTGTGCTCCTGTGAATGAATACTATGGACTGAGAGTGATCTCCGTTTTCTTCAACCTGTAACGTATATGCTACAAACATGCAGCAGCTAAAACTTATTGTTACTAAGAATGAATTTAATAGAAAGAAGTTTGCTTGGGTCCTGTTAACTGCTAAATAACTTGTGAGAAGGGATTTCATAAATTAAGTCTATTTAAAAACTTCATAATCATCATAACCCACAACCAACAATAGACAATGACAGTTACAATGACATACGTATCAATATTCAGATTAACAAATTATTTCAGTTTCAAAGCTACATTAACATTTAGTAACCTCTGCATATTATTGAATGGGATGTGAAGGACAATTACTACTATTTTGGGGATAAGGGGGCTTCTTTAGCTGACAAGGAAAACATGGAATTATTACAAATTCGGACCAACAATGACAAGCCTAACACGGCAATTGCTTTTGCACTATGCTTTCGAATTGTACCTTGAATTCCATCTTCAAGCGTTGTTCATCTTCATCTTCATCTTCTCTTCAGGTATTAGGCAGGAATTGCCTGTTACGGAACCCATCTCTGTCACGGTCTTCCTCTGTCTCTTCTCCCATAGCACTTATAATTTCTTGCCTTTAAGGGAAGTCTCTCAGTCTCTATTCGTTGTAGATGTTCATTCCATTTACTTCTGTAATTTCGAATTTTATCATTGAGGCTAAAGATTTGCAGTTCTTCTATAATACCTTGATTTCTTTGCCTGTCTTCTCTTGTGTAACCTTTAATACCTCAAAGGAATTTCATTTATTGTGCGTGAATCCGTCCTTCTTCCTTCTTGGTAACCACTCAAGTCTCATTTCCATAGAGCAGTGTGGGAACTGCAATAGTTTTGTAAAATTTAATATGAGTGTCTTTCCTAGTTTTATTTTTAGGTTCCTGTTGATTGTTCCGCATACCCGACTGAATTTACTAAGCTTAATTTCAATATCTCTGCTGTAGCCATATGTCATTTCACATCTGAGGTAACTGAAATGGTTTACTTGCTCTAAAATCTTCTGATGTATCATTGTTTTGGTTCTGATTGGTTCTTTCCCTATGAAGGCCATTCTCTCACTTTTTCTTCTGAAATTTCCATGTTGAATTTGCACTTGTTTGTTTCAGCAAGTAGATTCCTTTATGAAGATCGTCTCCCTTACCTGCTAGGATTACTGCATCGTCAGCATATAGTAAATTATTGAAAAGAAGATTCCTGTCTAGGTAGATGCCGTCTTGATATTCTGATTTCCATGTATGTATTATTTCATTAATGTAGATATTGAACAAAGTTGGAGAGATGCAGCAGCCTTGTCGTACCCCTTTGTTAGTTAGTACCTCATCAGTTTTTTTACCATTGAGATCTAGAGTGATATTTGTGTCTTGATATAAATTTTTTATCGCATTAACTAGATGCTTTGGATATCTGCGATTCGTCATTATTTCCCGGAGTTTCTGTCTATTTACATTGTCAAAGCCTTATGAAAGTCAATAAACGGAATGTGCATTTCTTTGTTATACTCTCTCCGTTTTTCTATTATTTGCTGTAGAATAAAAACTGCATCTATTATAGAGCGTCCTTTCCTAAAACCCATTTGTTTCTCATGAAGTTCTGCTATGTTTTTAAGTTTTGCATTTAAAATCTTAGCACACACCTTGTATGCTGAGTCCAGTAAACTTATTCCTCTGTAATTACTACATAGGCTTTCATCATCTTTTTTTAAAATTTATATCACTGTAGTTGTTTTCCAGTCTTTGGGAATACTCTTCTTCTTCCAGCATTCGTTGAAGAGATGTAGCAGTCGTTGGTGTAGCATGATTCCTCCATATTTTAACAATTCAGCATTAATGCCGTATTTTTCTGTTTCTTTTCTGTTATTAAGTATTATTAGTGCAGATGTTAATTCGTCGGACTATATTTCATCGAATCCTTTCTCCTCTAGTTGATCAATTTCAGTTTCTTGTGCCGTATGATCATACCACAATTCGCTGTAATGATTTATCCACTGATCTTCTTCAATACTATTTATTGGTATCTTCTCTCTTTCTGTTGGTTTTAAGGTTTTAAGACCTTATATGCCATTTGTTGCCTTCCGTGGATATCACGTCCGACATTAGAAATGAACCTATCCCAGTGTGCTTTCCTTACTACGCATTTAGCGTTATTTCTTTTCTCTTTATTGTATTATTTGTTCTCAATAGTGGGGTTGATCAAGTGCTTTATATATGCATCCTGTTTTTCTTTGACAGTTTTCATTATATCCTCATTCCAAATATTTAGGCCTTTTCTTTTCCGTATTCTCTTCTTTTTACCGAGAGCGTCTCCTGCTACTCTGCATACACTGTTCTTCAGAGTTTGCCATTCCTCTTCTATATTTTCTTTAATTTGTAAGTTTGCTAGTTATTCATTTCATCTCCTTTGGTACAGGTGTCTCATACTGTCCTCTTCAAGCAGGTATACGTTATAAACGCTTTGATCTTGTTGGTTTGTTACTTGTTTAGTTATTTTCTTCCATTCTGTAAAAGGATCTATTGTGGAGATTAGTAAGAAATGCTCTGATCCTACATCTTGTCCTCTTTAAACTCTTGTATCCCTTACTTGGCCCGCTAGCTTATAGTTTACTAAGCTGTAGTCAGTTATTGTTCAAAGACCTGTGCTGGACCAAGCATACATTTGTATATCCTTTTTATTAAAAAGTCAATTTGTGATTTTTAAATTGATCAAAGACCTCTGCTGGCTCAAGTATACTTGTGTATATCTTTTTTATGAAAAAGTGAATTTGTGATTTTTAAATTGTTGTAAGTGGCAAAATGTCTTAGTAATTTTCCATTTCCATTACATATTGCTTCTCCAAACGGACCTATAACGTTTGTTACTGCGATATTTCCAAGTCTGGCACTGAAATCACCCATCATAATAATCTGATCAGTAGCACTGTATTTACTCAGAATCTTCTGTAGTTCTTCATAGAAGCTTTCAGATTTATCTTTTTTCCCTTCTTCAGGTGCATATCCACTTGTATAGGTGGCGTTACCCCTTATTAGTTTCAGCCTGACTGTAATTATTCTTTCACACACGTATGTACAGTCTTGAATGTCTTTTTCCTATTTTTTATGCAGGAGTAGTGCTACACCTTTGCTTGCTCTTTTATGTTGTTCAACACCTCTATACAATATAATTTAATCCCCCACACATTTATTTCCTCTTAATTTCTTTTTAGTTTCTGTAAGTGCTACAGCATCGATATTCATGTCTCTTAGTATATTTACTAATTCTAGCTCTTTTTGGGAAATTCCTCTCACATTCCAGGTTGCTACTTTGATGTGTCCATGTATCAATTTCCTTTGTTCTTTTTCATAGCCTTGTCATTTACCTTTGAGACCATCTTGTTTCCGAGGCTCTTTTGGGTACTGGGAGTAGTCTGTGTTTTCTGAGGGTTGATTACTAGCCATCTGCTCAACCCCCTTCTAGGAGGACCAGGACTTTCTTTCGGGGTTACTTCCCTTAGGCGACATGTTCCGATTATTTAAAGGCTCCGGAAATAAGTTCGCCTTTCATCCTCTCCCACTGGCTTTGTAGCCTGTGTCCACTGTGTCATACATTGTCTTGGGGTCTCACGACTCATGCTCGTAGGATGTGAGAGTAGGGTTTGTTGGCAAAGCTGCATTGAAATCCTTGAGGACTGATTGATTTCTCTAATTTCAGTGGACATTTCCCAGAGTTTTGTTTCTGCAAACAAGTATCGGCAGCCTGAGCAGACTCCAGGGTCCTTTGCCAAACTTTGATTGTTGGAGAATAGAAAAGAGAAATGAAAGACAGCCTCAGGCCTCGAAACATAATACCAATGGGGTCGAAAGAGTAAGAGTTGGTGAAGGGAGGCCGATAGGAAAGAAAACAGAAGAATCCTGACACATGTAAGTGGAAGTAATGTCATAATTAGCTAAGGGCCCATTGTTGTTGCCACCCACATGCTCCCAAGACAGGAGCCCCCTGGGGGACTACTCTTTGTCTGGAATCTCATCAACTGACCTGTCTGGCATTGGTGACCCTACCGGGAGCACAGCTCCCGCCAGCATAGCTCAGTGGATCAGTGATGCACACAAACCTCCCCACCAACGTTAAGGTGGTAGTCCATGAGGAAGTCAAGCGGAGTTAACTCACTTAAATCTCTCCTAGCTGTATAAGTGAAATCAGGCGTTGAATGTGGTAAGATTTGCCATCACCGACGTGAGGGCAGCGTGGCACGTTCTCTGTCTCCGAGCTCTCGACCGACAGTACTATTTCCACCCTCGCAGACAGACCTAGTCTCAAAACGATGCTCAGAATCGTTCTATCATGTTTCGCCCTTAGATTGTTACTGTCGATATCTGAGTGGTTATTTATTTTCAATTTTACACACTGCAAAGAAAAGCGTTAAGTTGGCTACATTGTTTTCAATGTAATGGAGAGTTCGAACACACTCCTTACAAATTAGGCTGTGAGGTAAGGAGCGTTACAGCGTTAGTTAACTTTATATAGCCTCCGGCTGTCGATCAGGACCGCAGCGGTTTTATCGGGCACTATGGTGGCACAGACCTGCATTAAGGGTGCAGGACTCTGACCCAGGAGAAATGGCGGCGGACACGGTGGCGGCGCAGTTGTTCGGTCAGCCGTTACCGTCCGGACCGAAACGCAGTCCCTCTTCGGGACAATCCGCCCGACGTCTGGGAGCGCGGGTTAATCCGGGCTCGCGGGTCTGATCCCTAGGGTATTAACGTTGGCGGTGTGGGCGGCGGGGCGGCGCTGAGCAATTCCCCGGGCCCCGCCAGTAATCAAACTGCTTAGCCGCGCGGGCCGCGCCAGACTTAATATCCGTCCCCGCAGGGTACCCCAGACTCGACAACGAACAATAGCGGCCCTCAACCGCCGCGACTTCTTCGGAACTCGCAAACCAGCCACTCGCACTCGTCGACTCAGCTCGCCTGTATCTCGACATTTACGCCATTTGTCTCTGTCTTTTCCCGAATTTATCTTAAGACGAGAGAAACCACTTCCCAAAAGTATTATTGGATTGGTGCACCAGTGCATAGCGTTTTTCCACAAGCTTAATAAACACAAAAGATACACGTAACAGTGACTTTAGTTATAATACCATTAGGGCTGTTCGCAAAGTGAGGTCCGATCGGTCGCCAAATGAAAACCACATTGAAAATAAAAGAATTTTTTATTCGCAACAGTTAACCAACCCTTCCTGCCTTTCGTTGTTCGTGACAAAATGTGGTCTTCGTAGCTAACGGTTCACGTGAGCAGAGATGAACAACGGAGAGAGACAATTAAGGGCTGCTTTGTGGGTGATCAATCAGTTCCTATCGAAAACGCTGCAGGGGCTTTAGTCCGCAGCTCGTGGTCGTGCGGTAGCGTTCTTGCTTCCCGTGCCCGGGTTCCCGGGTTCGATTCGCAGCGGAATCACGGATTTTCTCTGCCTCGTGATGACTGGGTGTGGTGTGATGTCCTTAAGTTAGTTAGGTTTAAGTAGTTCTAAGTTCTAGGGGACTGATGATCATAGATGTTAAGTCCCATAGTGCTCAGAGCCACTTGCTGCAGGGGCGTCTTCTTTGCCATTGCAGGATGCGGCTGAGAATTTTCTTGAAGAAAGAAACGCATGACATTTATGTTATGTGGGCTGCATACCTTCGGACGAAGTCTCTCACCAGATCCACATACTTGGCGGGAGACACTGTTGTTTTAGGCATTTCTACGTGATCATTTTTCGCTCTGAACTGAAAAGGGTGCCGTGAAGCGAGTGACAGGCACACCAAAGAACCTGCCCAACACATCTGTGAAAAATTTCACCACATTTCACACTTGTTTCCATTTCGCGCTTAATCGTACCTTACTTTCCGAACACACCTCGTATATTCTCATTTTTATTTACAAAACCCTGTCAACGATGTGGTTTTGAGGCGAAGAACTCGTCGAACCATGTTCGGAGCGTATTTTCATCCGGAAATGAAGTTCCTTGAAGGTTGTTCGATAGAGAGTGGAAAAAATGAAAATCCGAGGGTCCAAGATCAGGTGAACAAGGTGGGTGCGGCACAACTTCCTAACCCAACTCCTGTATGATGGTTTTTGTCAGTCTAGCAGACTGTGGGCGGTCGTTATCGTGGTGTGGCGTCACTTTGCGCAGTCCTTCTAGTCGTTGTTCGTGAATTTCGTCTGAAAAACGTCTCAGTTGTTGTCAATAAATGTTTGCAGTGATGGTTAAACCTCGGGGAAGCAATTCACAGTACACCATACCGTCGCTATTCTACCAGATGCATAACAATATCCTTAGTATACGTGAGCGGGACTTTGTACAAGGAGTTGCTGCTTTGCCTAGGAGCAAACATTCTTTTCTTTTCCATATGTTGGCGTAAAGATACCATTTCTCGTCACCAGCAACGATACAGCATAGAAATGGTCGGTGTTGTTGACGAGTCAACTGATGACGAGCAAGCGGAGATGCACATATGGCCGTTTGCTGATTTCTGCGACCTTACCCTATATCGTGCGGTATCCATACGCATGATTTTTTAACCTTCCCCATTGCATGAAAATATTGCACAGTGGTGCAATGATCACATTCATCGTATTTATCATTCTCGACTTTACTGATATGGATCATAGTGAATTAATGCGTTTCAAAAATCTTAATCAAAACCTTAAGGTCTTCTGAGACCGGAGAGTCACTAATGTCAAAAATACCCTCCTTATGACGGGAAAACCATTTTCTTACCGTGCTTTGTCCAGTGGCATGATCGCCACACACGGCGCTAATGGTTCTGGCTGCCTCCGCTGCTATCACCACGCTATTGAACTCAAAGAGAAGAATGCGCCGGATATTCCGCTTTCTCCAAAAATGGTTCAAATGGCTCTGAGCACTATGAGACTCAACTGCTGAGGTCATTAGTCCCCTAGAACTTAGAACTACTTAAACCTAACTAACCTAAGGACATCACACACATCCATGCCCGAGGCAGGATTCGAACCTGCGACCGTAGCGGTCGCGCGGTTCCAGACTGTAGCGCCTAGAACCGCTCGGCCACCACCGCTTTCTCCGTTTGACACTTCATCTTCTGCGGTCCACAGCTCCGCTCACTATCTCCAAATGACAAACTGACAATATGTAAACTCAAATAGCAGCAGGTGACTACAAATATAAAAATGACAATCGGTAAGTAAATCCGTAGCAACGGGAATACCAACATGCAAAACAAAACTGCTACGAACCTATACACAAAAGTAATGTTAGGTTCAAATGGTTCAAATGGCTCTAAGCATTGGCGGCTTATATACTGAGCGCATTACCTTGACTGCATAAGAGCGCTGATAACGGACTTAGAATTCTTAGCGTCGCCAGCGGGAGCAAAATAGCGTACGCGCGCGGTACCCGTACTATGTGCGCGCATACCCGCTGGCGAGCCGGTCCAAGCGGGTTGCATCATGCAGCCTCGCAGGCGCTCCTAACAAACAACTGTCTGAGTATCAGCCAGTTATACTTACAAATAACGAACTTATTAACATAGGCTTTCCAGTGTATAAGAAGTTTAACTTTTGTCCCTTAATCTCTGATCGATGACGTCACAAACCTGTAGACGTACATCGCGAACCAGGGCTTGAGGACGCTACAAATGGATAACATTATACTATACTCATCCTATAAAATGGTTCAAACGGCTCTAAGAACTATGGGACTTAATATCTGAGGTCATCAATCCCCTAGACTTAGAACTACTTAAACCTCACTAACCTAAGGACATCACACACATCCATGCCCGAGGCAGGATTCGAACCTGCGACCGTAGCAGCAGCGCGGTTCCGGACTGAAGCGCCTAGAATAGCTCGGCTAATGTTAGGACTATGGAGGAAAACACAGTTCTATTTAATACCCGCCCTCACACTCTCTCCGTACCACACTTTATTACAACCATCGTTACGAGGCTGGGCGTGTACAAAGGAATAATGAAACAGGAATAAGTCTGTACGCCTGTTTGAGCTGTCGAACTCTGTGCAACGGATGATTTATTAAGCAGTCGCCTTAAGAATTTCGTGTGCCAACATCATTCTCACGCACTTCAATATATTCCATTTTCGTGCTGGCACTTAAGATGGTTACGTATGAGAAAAACAAATAAATAAAACCGGTAATTCCTAAAATGCGTTCCATCATGATAGTGAGACCACAATGTATCAATGTACGTGAGTTCCTGGCACTGAGTAAGAAATTAGACAAAGCAGGAATACTACGATGGGCTTTAGATAAATAATTCAACCAATTTTTTTCTTGAAATGTGCTTGCTTTTATTGAGGGTTTCAGCATACCATGTTATTCCCCATTCTTTTGGTTGTTTCCCATGGAGTGCATACTTCATTTGGTAAACGACTGAAAATCTGTCTTCTGTTAGACGTCGAGGAACCTATCGGGAACCCACCTCTCAGTACCTTGAAAGGTGGATGAGTGTATCAGCACTACCAACAGAGACGTCCAGTGGCGCAGCGAGGAGTTCGATGGTGACACGTTGATCACCTCAAATGAGAGGTCCGCACGTTCCAACAATGCAGTTCTCACACCTGTGCGCTGCCAAACGATATACAGTGCTTTCATTCGCAACCAGATTTCCATAGACATTCTGCAAGCGCATATGTACATCTGCGATGCTCTGTTTTTCCTCCAAAAGAAACTCATTGACAGTTCTCTGCTCCGAACGCACATCCGTAACAGATACCGGTTTGAAGGCTACGTGTACTGCCACCATCGGAACTTTATGGAACTACAGGGGCTGATGCGTGAGTATTCCACGTTGTCCCCGTGATGTGTGGTGTATTTGCCAGTGCGTTGTCTTGTACAAGTTCAGCAAGATTACAATAAAATTAGTTACGTATTATTAATGCAACATGATGCTTTATTTAATCACTGCTTCTCCCAGCTAAAGAACCTTATTTTGTTAAAGAAATCTCCACCTGGGAACGTGTAGCAATGTTGTTAGTCAAGCAGTGTAAATGTCACTAAGTTCATTCACAAATGTAATCATTTATAACCAGCAAAGAAGCTAAATGTATGATAGGTAATCTGAACTAAACCAGATTAATGATTATTAGTAATTTCAGCGCGTTTTCTTTTAAAGATTCTTTGCTAGTTGCAGGTTGTTTACCAAATTTAACGCTACTGTTGTTCGATGTGGCAACACTTTTCTTTAAGCAAAATGAACGGTTTTGTCTCACAATACCTCACGTACACGACACTAATGTTGCGAAATTACCAGGCTTCATACATCAGCAGATAAGAATTTATATCAGGTCAGATACTGTTTGCATTCATAGAAGTTCGATGTATTCACAGTCTAATCCTCAGAGTGGTTACTCGGCCACTAGCACACAATTATTATTGGAATTGAATATATTTAAGGCTGTATAGAAAATCAGTTTAAAACGGCCGCTGCAATATTTCTCTAAGATGGCGGCTAACATAAGACAATCACTTATCCATTCTCCTTCAGCCTGTGTTTTACTCGTAGTACATAATACATCTTATCCCACCTTCACTATGTGCATTAACATTTGAAAATATTTCTCAATGTTACAAGACATATTGGTATTCACCATTTACTAATAAACTCCGCTGTAGATCAATAGCGCTAATGGCTGCGCTCTTTGTTAGCTGAGCAGAAAACTTAATACTTATATAGGAAGAGAATTACAGTGAAATAAAGCTCCAAATAAAGAAGAACAGTAGATTCATTTCAGTAACACATAAACTCTCTTTTCAAATGTGGGTTAGCAACATAATACGGTTTTGTACAGACCTCTGTGTTGCATGACATCAATCACATTCTATGAGTACAACAGCTCGAACAGATGAATTTCTCTACTAAATCATAGATAGCAAAAGATTGAGATTTTCACTATCTTTTTACGTGGGTAATGTCTCAGATATATTTTTTTTACAAACTATTAAATTATGTCGTTGACAGTGGTTATTTTACTAACGATGAAGTCCTTTTTATTGGTATTACGAGAACATGATGAAAGTTCAATCATATTCCACGTTCAATGCTGTCTTGAATATTATTCAAATAAAATATAGGCTTGGATACTAAATCCCACAGCAAAATTCGCATATTTTCAATAGGAACTGGCCAAGAAAAAAAAGTGCTGCATTAACAGAAAATAAGTTACTCTCTCACATATTTTTCGCGTACGAAAAACTATTAAAGATTTTATTGCAACCTGGAGCACCTTGAGCGAGACTCTAGAAAGTTAACGGCCTTAGCAGACGCTGATGGAGCCTGGTAGGGCGCTAAAAACATGACGTATTTTTATGATTCTTAGCTTGTAGAAATGAAAACAATTTGAGGCAAGTCCATCCCTTAGTAAAACTCGTTGAACAGGCACACGGCCATACAATGCATACAGGGCATTCCCTTGACGAGACAGGGCTCCAGCAGAAGTATGACACGATACATGCCGTGGCACCAGCAGAAGCCTGGTCTGGGCGACGGTCTAAGGCTACACATCTTCACAGTGGAGTCATAAACCGGGCATTGTGTGCAGAGCCACGCATAATAAAAATTCACATGTTATCGTGTTTGCTGATAGTGCAAATAGGTCAGTGAGCTACTTCCCCCAGCCGTCTCAGTTGTATAAGAAAACTCCAGCGTCTGACAAACATTTAGACATAGAATTTTTATTAAAACTTATAGCTACGACTAACAAGCACCAAGGCACAGGCGATTTAGATAAAGATCTTGAGATTGTATCGTTTACTTGTTGCCGTGGGAATAGACACGACTATGGAAAAAATCATCTCTTCCCCCTCTTCGAAAACTTAAAAAAGCCAGAAACTGGCAGTTCCTTTATCTTCAGAGAAGCAGGTTTCTTAACTTTGCCCCTGGTTAGACATGAGTTTGTGCTGTCATGTGGGAGCGGAGATTTAGCCCCTCTAGAGCCTTGTGATTGGCTCAGGACAGGGTGAAGGCGGTGTCATTCGTGCACTTTGCGGGAAATGGATTTTTTTTCAGGAGAGAGGCACAAAGCACTCAGTAGCGTCAATTTGGTCTGGTAAGCACTTCTGGTCGAAGCTCAGACATGTGTGGTTGGCACTTGGGACCTGTCCTGAGACTGACTTCACCTGTGAGTAGTTCGGACTGGGGGGACTGTGGTGCAGTTCTTAGTGTATCGACTGTGTGACTTCAAATGCCTCATACTACTCGTTTGCCAAGGGCACACTTATTCATTTTTAGTCTACCAGTTTTGACGTTTGGTATCCTTGTGCGCCCTGTTGTATAAGTCAGCCAAATTGGTCCTTGGCGCGACCAGCGATCGGGTGTGTCACACACTGAAATCTACCGTGATTTCGGGGATCTGGTAGAGAGTAAATTGCGATCCGTGGGTCCGATCGCTAGACCTTGAAGTTTTTGCATTTCTTTCGTGGTCGCAATCGATTCAGAGGTGCCGCCTTCACGTCTCACCTCCTCTGCCACACACATCTCGCCAGCTGCAAGTCACATGCCGGCATGAAGTAAACAGGGTAACGAACTGCGGCCCCAGCATTGTCAGGGAGTACAGATCTCAATCGCCACTTGCTCTAAGCCACACGTATTTAGAGAAAGTTCAGTAGGTTTGATCAGTCAAGGTTTTCTCAGCGTCAGATGAATTCAGCTGGAGTTATCCACATTGTTAGGGCCAGAGTACTTTACTCAGAGATCACCTATTTAAACTCTTTGCCAACCAGGATCCACCAGTGAAATACTATAGCATGTGTCAGTTGTTTAGGGAATCCAGTCTATAACTTGTTTATCATAATTTATGTCCTGTGTAAAGAAATAAACGTTGTTAGTACACTAAATTTTGCCAAAATTCTCAATCAATTAAATAGTTCCACCAGAGTTACCTTTCAGCATTACTTATCGAGAGCCCCACGTACATTTAACAATACAGGGAATATTTGGTTGAATAAGAGGAGCAAAAGCGTGGATAGTAAGTGCCAGTGGTGAAATACGAGATACAGAAAAAAACGAGAAATATGGAAAATACAAATGTCCGGTTTTTGCAGGATGAATGATAAAATAGTGTTTAAAGAAATTTTGGGCTTGCAGTTGGTCGTTGTTAACTACATTGTGCGATACTTTGACTGGGCACCTGCCAGTAAGCTCAGGTTATCCGTCTGAAGCTGTCGAAGATGTCGCACGTTCCACGCTTTATTAGAGCTCTGTTGAGTATTCCGCACATGCATCTAGATAGTGGAGACGGACTGACCGCACTAAACGGCGGGCAGCGTCCTCGCTTGTGGAACTGCTGTCTTCAGCTGTCGCAGTCATCGGCGCACTCCGTGATCTTCGATTAGAGCAAGTAGTGGGGATGATCGAGTTCCACACATTACTGACAGGTAGCGGCTATCACGGTTCTTCAGAATTTCTATCAGGCATATTTCCACAGGATCTATAACAATGGAGTCCCCCAAAAATATCTTCCTGCTTGCCAGAATTACTTATTTGTCATACTGCACTGAATATTCGTTCGAGACACAATGTTCGACAGTAGCAGACGTCCTTGTTTGCTAAAGGCGGTCGCTGAGTTGATGCCCAGTACCGCACTCTTCAGCAGTGTGTATGATGTGACTAACAGTGAAGCGCCAAAGAAACTTGTATAGGCATATGTATCCAAATGCAGGGATACGTAAATCGCCAGATTACGGTGCTGCGGTCGGCAACGACCAAATAAGACAGCAAATGTCGGGCGCAGTTGTTAGATCGGTTACTGTTGCTAAATGTCAGCTTATCAAGATTTAACTGTGCTTGAACGTCGTGTTATAGGCAGTACACGAGCGATGGGACACAGCATCTCCGAGCTAGCGATGAAGTTGGAATTTTCCCGTACGACCATTTCAGGAGTGTACCATGAATATCAGGCATCTGGTAAACATCAAATCTCCGACATCGCAACGGCCGGAAAAAGGTCCTGCAAGAACTGGATTAACGACGACTGAAGAGAGTCGTTTAACGTGACAGAAGTGCAATCCTTCCTCAAATTGTTGCAGATTTCAATGATGGGCCATCAACAACTGTCAGCATGAGAATCGTTCACCTAAATATAATTGATATTGGCTTTCGGAGCCGAAGATCCACTCCTGTACCCTTGATGACTGCTCGACACAAAACATTACGCCTCGCCTGGGCTCGTCAACACCGACATTGGACTTTTGATGACTGGAAACATGTTGCCTCGTCCGACGAGTCTTGTTTCAAATTGTATAGATCGGATGGACGCGTGCAGGTATGTGGTCAACCCCATGAATCCATGGACCCTACAAGTCAGCTGGAGACTGTTCACGCTGGTGGAGACTCTGTGGACGCCGCGGTGGTCGAGCGGTTCTAGGCGCTTCAGTCCGGAACCGCGCGACTGCTACGGTCGCAGGTTCGAATCCTGCCTCGGGCATGGATGTGTGTGATGTTCTTAGGTTAGTTAGGTTTAAGTAGTTCTAAGTTCTAGGGGACTGATGATCTTAGATGGTAAGTCCCACAGTGCTCAGAGCCTTTAGGAGGCTCTGTAATGGTATGGGGCGTGTGCATCTGGAATGTAATGGGATCCCCGATACATCTAGATACGACTCTGGCAGGTGACACGTACGTAAGCATTCTGTCTGATCACCTTCATCCATTCATGTTCATTGTGCATTCCGACGGACTTGGGCAATTCCAGCAGGACAATGCGACACCCGACACTTCCAGAATTGTTACAGGGTGACTCCTGGAACACTCTTCTGAGTTTAGAAACGTCCGCTAGCCACCAAACGCTCCACATATGAACATTATTGAGAATATCTGGGATGCCTTGCAACGTGCAATTCAGAAGAGATCTCTACCTCCTCGTACTCTTACGGATATATGGACAGCACTGCAGGATTCATGGTTTCAGTTCCCTCCAGCACTATTAGTCGAGTACATGCCACGTCGTGTTGCGGCCCTTACGCGTGCTCCCGCGGGCCCTACACTATATTAGTCAGGTGTACCAATTTCTTTGGCTCTTCAGAAGGGTGTAGGTTGCCATAGGTACTGGGAGATGAAGAAACTTGCACAGGATAGAGTAGCATGGAGAGCTGCATCAAACCAGTCTCAGGACTGAAGACCACAACAACAACAACTTCAGTGTATATAAGCCATACTACAGATTGTAGCTGGTTTATCCAGGATTAATTCTTTGGTTTGAAGTGGGTATAATGAGAAACAGACTGAGGACTGGACTCCAAATATGAAAACATCATCCAAAGACATTGCATAGCGTCTACGTCGCCGACGTCAACGCCTTCAAGACACAGAAAAACTCAGAAAAGCAGGTGTCAGATCCTATGCTCCTTGCCTACTTTTTAAAACAGAGTAGATATCAAAATATTGATGAAATGCTCCTCACATAGAATGTGTAGACTCATGATTTATGAAGAAACGTGATGTGACTACAATATTTAGAAAACAATACCTATAACATGAACAACTTACTTGGCACAATAGTTTTACAACAGTCACAATAAATTGTTAACAAATTTTCGTGTAGGTTACTACTCGTAGCATATGTCTATGGTTTCTTTAAAAACGTGCAAACAACGACGCTTGTTGCACCGTTCGATCGAATGGGCTTTGCGTACCGATATTGTCCTCATCACTCACAAATTCTAGACACCTCGGTTTGCTCCATCACGCACCCTCTGGTATGAAAAACGATGTATACAAGGACGGTACGTAACGCTCACCTGTATTGGTGAACAACCTGAAAGTGTTTGTCGACACAGTTTAAAATAAATGATATTGTCTTCACTGACGGCACTATGTACAGTGTAATTATGCTTTCTGGAAGCTCCGTGTATACTTGATCTTATGGGAAAGTGGTGGCAAGGAAATTCAATTGATTTAGGATATACACTCCTGGAAATTGAAATAAGAACACCGTGAATTCATTGTCCCAGGAAGGGGAAACTTTATTGACACATTCCTGGGGTCAGATACATCACATGATCACACTGACAGAACCACAGGCACATAGACACAGGCAACAGAGCATGCACAATGTCGGCACTAGTACAGTGTATATCCACCTTTCACAGAAATGCAGGCTGCTATTCTCCCATGGAGACGATCGTAGAGATGCTGGATGTAGTTCTGTGGAACGGCTTGCCATGTCATTTCCACCTGGCGCCTCAGTTGGACCAGCGTTCGTGCTGGACGTGCAGACCGCGTGAGACGACGCTTCATCCAGTCCCAAACATGCTCAATGGGGGACAGATCCGGAGATCTTGCTGGCCAGGGTAGTTGACTTACACCTTCTAGAGCACGTTGGGTGGCACGGGATACATGCGGACGTGCATTGTCCTGTTGGAACAGCAAGTTCCCTTGCCGGTCTAGGAATGGTAGAACGATGGGTTCGATGACGGTTTGGATGTACCGTGCACTATTCAGTGTCCCCTCGACGATCACCAGTGGTGTACGGCCAGTGTAGGAGATCGCTCCCCACACCATGATGCCGGGTGTTGGCCCTGTGTGCCTCGGTCGTATGCAGTCCTGATTGTGGCGCTCACCTGCACGGCGCCAAACACGCATACGACCATCATTGGCACCAAGGCAGAAGCGACTCTCATCGCTGAAGACGACACGTCTCCATTCGTCCCTCCATTCACGCCTGTCGCGACACCACTGCAGGCGGGCTGCACGATGTTGGGGCGTGAGCGGAAGACGGCCTAACGGTGTGCGGGACCGTAGCCCAGCTTCATGGAGACGGTTGCGAATGGTCCTCGCCGATACCCCAGGAGCAACAGTGTCCCTAATTTGCTGGGAAGTGGCGGTGCGGTCCCCTACGGCACTGCGTAGGATCCTACGGTCTTGGCGTGCATCCGTGCGTCGCTGCGGTCCGGTCCCAGGTCGACGGGCACGTGCACTTTCCGCCGACCACTGGCGACAACATCGATGTACTGTGGAGACCTCACGCCCCACGTGTTGAGCAATTCGGCGATACGCCCACCCGGCCTCCCGCATGCCCACTATACGCCCTCGCTCAAAGTCCGTCATCTGCACATACGGTTCACGTCCACGCTGTCGCGGCATGCTACCAGTGTTAAAGACTGCGATGGAGCTCCGTATGCCACGGCAAACTGGCTGACACTGACGGCGGCGGTGCACAAATGCTGCGCAGCTGGCGCCATTCGACGGCCAACACCGCGGTTCCTGGTGTGTCCGCTGTGCCGTGCGTGTGATCATTGCTTGTACAGCCCTCTCGCAGTGTCCGGAGCAAGTATGGTGGGTCTGACACACCGGTGTCAATGTGTTCTTTTTTCCATTTCCAGGAGTGTATTTGAGTAGTACAGCGAATAATAATATCCAAAACGTAGTTAAACCACAATTCAAACACAACTGTAGTGTTCAGAACACATGGTGCAGAAGGTGACAAGATGTGAAAATCTGATATACTGTACATATGTTTTTGAATAGGGTCCGCCTTTAGCGAACCACAATTTTGGTTTTTAACT
Source organism: Schistocerca serialis cubense (assembly GCF_023864345.2). Lineage (NCBI taxonomy): Eukaryota > Metazoa > Arthropoda > Insecta > Orthoptera > Acrididae > Schistocerca > Schistocerca serialis. The sequence continues at coordinate 586,390,533 of NC_064643.1, forward strand.
CAAACATGTTTCTCTGAAGTTGTAGCATCTTCAGTGGGCTTTTATTATATGGCTGTTAAATATAAAGAATGTTCTTTACTGTTTGTATAAATGTAACTATTAGTTTTTAAATCGTAATCACAGATATTTGAAAAAACACTTAAAATTATGAATTCATACCGTTTTATCACATGGTGTGGTTTTTCTAATGTATTGTGTTTCTACAGTGACCGTTTTGTTTCACAGTTTGTCATCTGCAACCACTACACCTTAAAATAGATAAATTATTTAAGCCAAAATTACGATTAGATAGTTGTTACTTCTATACCTGAAATTAATTAATTCTGTTTGTATGTGTGTGTGTCTATCTACATTATGTTTCACTTAAGTTTCCTATTCCCTCATCTTCATCACTGTCAAACGCTATATATTGAGCAGTCACTGTCACTGTCACTGTCACTGTTTCACTGTTTACCAGATGTAAAAACAAACATGGTGGACAGTGGACAGTTGAAGGTGTAAAAACAAGATGTCTGACGATGAAACAGTTGAAGGTGTTCCTGGTGGTTGTTCTGAATCTTTGAGAGGTGTTTATGCATTTTGTGTGTGTGTGTGTGTGTGTGTGTGTGTGTTTGAGAGTGTGTGTGTGTGTGTGTAAGTACTTTTGTGTGTGTGTGTGTGTGTGTGTGTGTGTGCGTGTGTGTGAAAAGATAAGAGAGAGAGAGAAAGAGAGAGTGACAGTTGGTTTGAGGATTCTTTTTGTTTGGGATGGGTGGTGGTGGCCGTGGGGGAGGGGGGGTGGCTGTGAGAGCTCCATAGGTTGGTCTTGTCTAGTAATTCTTTGAGGGCAGAGAACAGACTTCCATTGTAGAGAGCTGTGTATTCATTTGTTTTCCTTCCACCATGGCTTTTTGTATCTGATAATTTTCTTCAATTATTAGTTTTTGTGTGTGTGTGTGTGGGGGGGGGGGGGGGGTCTGTTGCAGCATTTGAGAATTTTCAAATCAATATTAATATTTGTTGGGTTATGTTCCTTGTCCATAAGGTGTTCAGCAAATGTGGAATGACAGCTATTATTTCTTAATACTCTTCTGTGTTCTGTATATCTGGTATTAAAGTTTCTGCTTGTTTGTCTTATATAAACTGATTTGCAGTCGTGACATGTTAGTTGGTAAATACCATAAGTGCTGTGTTTGACTTTTCCAGGCACAGACAAACATAAGACATGTATACAAACAGTAAAGAACATTCTTTATATTTAACAGCCATAAAATAAAAGTCCACTGATGATGCTGCAACTGCAGTGAAACATGTTTGGGTTAGAAAACAAAATTGTGTTTTGCTAAAGGCAGACCCTATCCAAAAATATATGTATTGTTCAAGCAAACACAAAAAAAAGTGCTTCAACTCCAACATGATTATATTGATATACTGTATATTTTGGTCGTGAAGGTGACAAATTTAAATGCTCTACTGTTTGTATGGGTTGATAGCAGACCGATCCAGTACCGTACACTAAAGACCACAGTCTTCCAAAGGGAAAATTTAACATCTGCACACCGAAGATGCACTTTGAAATCATAAACCATTTCCATAAATTCTCCACGCTAAAGCTCGCATTACGAACGAGAATAAGCAGTATGTATTAACTACACAATATCTGTGGTTGAGTAACGCACTAGGATTGTAAAAGTGCTCCACTTCTGCTCAGTCATGTAACATCTTAGCAAAACTGTGGTTTCCCATTGAGCGACCGACGCAGGCAGCAGGAACACGAAACGAGACTGGACACGCCATTGTCTCTTGCAGACCCACCTTTCCACAGTTCGCTACCAGGTTGACCCGTGGGGCGAGCCTCAGAGGGTCCTTCCGTCCACCTTACAGATATACCAAAGACAACTATGTTTGCAGCAATCGACAGCTTTGAAGAGAATGAATTTTTGCATTGAACCTACAAGTTACAGCACGCGAAATAATTTAGCAGAAAAAGTTGCAAACGGGTGCCGGAGAACTTTCAAGCTGCAGAGAAAGAAGGATAATACACAATATGTATGAGAATGAGAAAGGAACAGTAATAACTGAAGACCAAGAATGCCGTGTGTAACGTGACAACTTACATTTGACTAAAAAATTTATTCAAATTTTTCGATTGAAGTGTAACTCTAAAAATCGACACATAAAAGTATAGATGTTTTCAAACTGTGTTAAATGCATAAATGATTTATAACTATGTTAAACGTCTTTGACAATCTGTTAAAAGTAATAGAAGTCATTGTTTGAAGAAACGAAAAGCATAACAATGAGTGCTTTTTATAATTATAGAGACTGAAATTTTCGTAGGTTAATTGAAAATGTATATACCTTTTGACAAAGGAAATAATACAATCAGGAATCCACTTTGGATTTTCTGTCCACAGTTGTGTGGATGACCTTGACACTAAGTGGCGCAGAAAGATAGGCTGGTGTATGCAATTAGCTGTGCCGCGTCTGGCGATATCAAAATGTTGTGGGTGCTGAAACTGATCACCATCGAGTGAAAAATTGGTGTGGCAGCAGCAACTGCGTCATAAATCCGTCTCCAGCAATTGCAGTTTTTGGGCAGCAATAACATCCAATATTAATGTAAGATGAAATGTGGAGCTAACACAACTTCTAGGAACATTTTTATTGCAACAAAAATGAAAAATGGAAATGAGCGTTTGGCGTCATTGGCAGGTAGGCCCCTTGCGGGGCGGGCCTTTCTACATTCGACGTTATATTGGGCGACCTGCGCGCCGGATGGGGATGAAATGATGATGCAGGCAACACAACACTCAGTCCCTGAGCGGAGAAAATCTCCGACTCAGTCGGGAATCGAACCCGGGCTCGTAGGACGGCAATCCGTCACGCTGACCACTTTTATTTTTAAACGTCATTTTGTTCGTTTTCGTTCGTTGCAGCTGCTCGTGGCGGAGGTTGCAAGATACCCGTTTCAGTTCGTCGCTGTTAAGGTCATTATCCTAAAGTCCAATATTGAATCCTGACTTCCTTGTCATTGTGTTCAAACAATTTGGAATAAAACTAATAGGTCGATAAAACCAGTTCAGGATTACGACAATGCAAACTTGTCGCAGGTGTGTTTGGCTGGAAAATACAGTTTTAGCTTAATTTATGTGGTTTCTTGGTCGCCCAGCAAATTCCCTTAATACTACAAATTTTGAGATTACTTACACTTAATCTTGAGTCATTCAGTTTTCATTAATACATAAGTGCAGACTTTAAAGATGGTAGCCAGTGAGCAATGTCAGAATCTCACAGCTGTCTTCATTGCAAGTAGGACAATGAATATTAACTGTAATAACGTATTAACTTAAATTCATTTCAGCAACAGTTACATATCTTCTGAAAGAATAAAGTTAAATTGTTCCTTCAGAGCTGGCGCCCGCAAATCTTAGAGAATTTATGTCTTGTTTCAGTGGGTTTGTGGTAGAGTAAGATTATACTAGTCCACAATCGGCATGTTACTGTAATGAGTGTAGAACTGTAGGGTAGGAAGGTAATATTCTCTGTTGTGTGCCGAAATCATCGAAACCTGAGTCCCGTTATCCTCATCGCTCTTTGGAGAGAGTTTCAATAGAAACTAATAACCAAAAATTAATATATTCCGTTAGGTTACATGTGGTCAGATCAGTAGCTAAATATTGTTAGAGTCAGCAAAAGTAGTAACAGTTATATAGTGCAGCTTACGTGTCAATGCTCAGCTGAGTGAATAAAAGGCGTTAGTTTCCTGGGAAGAGAAACAGGGTGTCAAATGAGACCGTTTTTTGGACGATACAATGGGCAGCGGTTATGTCGGGAGATGCGCTGCCATAAAACATTCAAAACAGTCCGATACAGCGATTTGTTTTTTCATGGCTCCGTAAGCGCCTAAGCATTTTTCTTCTATTAACTTAAAACACTTTTCCGTACCATACTGAACGTCATAGAAAGCAAACACACCTATTACAGTAGCTAAAAATTACTAGTTTCGAAGTTAAAAAGAAATATTTCCCCTGCCACTAAAACACTAAATATTTCGGTAACTGGCGATTCTTGTACTTTAAAAATAAAAGACGAATCGGTCGCATGTAGAATCAGCGGTTTCGGTTACGCGTGGTGACTGTGACAGGATCTTTAATACTTCCCTGACGAAAAATGACTTCAGTTCTGTTCATGTAAGAACGAAATACCACAATTCGTTAAAGTGCGTGTTATCGACAACTTGGAAAGTAGTGGAACGAAAGCATTTCAGGACCATACGACAGTTTGCGTTAGAATGTATGAGGATAGTAGAGAAAAAAAAAGGAGTTAAGAAATATGGCGATCTTAATAATAATCAGGGACCACAAAATATCAAGAAGGAACCAGAAAGTGTCAGCAGTGACGAATTGCTTCCAAATGGCAGATTAGCAAGTAAAGAGAGTGAAAATAATAGCCAACAGATAGAACCACCATTAGCTAATGTCACCGTGTTTGAAATTACGTGCCTGTTTTGCAAATCCACTCCAGCAGTGAAGGAAACAAAACTACATGAATAGAATCGACCCACGTGAGTAGAACAGCAACCTCGTATCTCCGAAATCATGGAAATGTCGGAAAATATGGGCACGAGTATGACTGCAATTAACCGTAATATGGGAAAAAGCTAATATTACAATTCATGCAAAAACTGAAGTTCAGAAGTAGGAAACTCAAATTACGACTCAGATCCAAACCGATAATAAAACTGAGAACCAGAAATGTGAGACGAAAGTCAAGCCCAACTCTGTGATCTAGATGAGAACTTAACGAATAAGATAGAAAGGAATGTGGCTGCACCGAATACACGCAGCCAAAGAATTACTGTACTCAGTACGTCCATTTCCTCAGTGAAAGTTGGGTAACCAAAGTACAGAATCAAGTAACTGCTATCAACGAAAGAAGTGACACTCAATTACAAAGAATAGCAGGAAGCGTAGAACAGATGGTATGGAATTAATTACGGGTCCTCATTGCGGCAGTTAAGACGAAACGAAAGTTGAAGTTGTGGCACTCAGACATATAGTCACGATAGTACAATCCGATTTTACGAAAGTGCAAAACGGTATCAGTGATCTGACTACACAAATTCGTAATGAAATAGAGTCATTATGCTTAGAGCTGCAAACTAAAGCGAGTAGTATTCCTCTGGTTGTGAAAATAGCTGAGGAATTGAGCAACGAGGAGAAGTACCACCCTCAAAAGAAACAGGGAGGCTGGCATTCGGAGGATTTCATATAGAACTGCGACAGAGTACTATCAAAGGACACGAAACATCAGGAGAAGATTAATTTATCTTAATGATGCTATGTCGAGTAGTGCTAAGACACGGGTTTGATCTTGCACAAATCGAACATGACGTTCTCGGAGTTAAAAGCCAAGTCTTTTAGAGGAGCTTTGGTCTGTGCAAAATCAGGATAAGCTGTGGTGAGAGTTTGCTGTCGCAAAAATGTCAGAGAATCATGACATAGTATCATGAAAGACTGCTAAGAGACCGGGTTTAAAAGGTTAGAATAATTGACACGTAGGCACTCAGAATCAGAGACAATGTTACTGACAGGTGATTCAAAACGTTACGCCGGCAGCAATCAGAAGAAAGTCGACGATTTCTTTGGCAAATAGAGTCGAAGATCGGTGGTGTGGAACACGCGACCAAAGATCTGTCAGGAACCAAAATATACCGGAAAGAGAAAGCGGCAATGATCACCAAATAAATATAGAGAGAGGATGCCGTAGAGGTGGTTTTTGTAATCGTGGTAGAGGTAACTTAGACAACTGTAAGGGTCATGGAAATGAGGAAAACTAATGTCTGCTCATATTTCGTGTCTGTCGCGCGCAGAAAAACGAAACTGTCCCATGAAAAAACGACAGCAGAATTACTGGAAGTGTAAAGATATGATCGTGTTGGAAGCACGTTCCACAACCGAGACAGCAAAAGGGATACAGACTCATGTAGTTGGAGAAGAAACGATCGCAAGGGAGGTAGATAAAATCGTAGAAAGGGTGCAAAAGAAAAAGCTTTGCGCACCCTTACTTGCCCAAATAGATTCTGATGAGATGATCCCATTCCCGAAACACGAACAACCGTTAGAGAAGACAGTTAAAAAGTAGGTGACTTTCGAAGGGGAAAATGAAGAAGATGATCCTAGAATGAAATTCATTGAAACTGGTTGACATTTTGATATATATTCTGTAGAGGCGGAAATTCACCAGGACGCAAGCGACTACGAAGATAGTAATGATATCTTAAGATGTGTATTCGATGACATAGAAGTTTATGAGACCTATAGAGTTTTTGCTCGTGTCGAAGAAAATCAGGAAGATTCTGTGTTAATGAAAGATGAAAAGGAAGATGACATGTATAATTCGGATGGGAAGTTTTTGGAAAAGGACGAAGGTGACAAAGGCGTTTATCGATCAACAATGAATTTTCTAACAACATATCGAGCTGAAAAGAATAAAACAGAGTTACATCAAGTAAAGATGATACTGAAGGAAATAGCGATGACGACTTTATCTTTCCGATCGAAGTAATAAATACGACGAGCAGTAATAACCTATGTGAAGGCAATAGTAGGAAGAGAGCGTTAGGGAAAAATGCCTTGATTGAAGTTACTGAAACACCACGTGATACTAGGGATTACTTTTATTCTTTTGTGTCACCTGCAGTACAATTACAGGCTATAACGGGTGACAGTATTTCAGTTATGTTCAATACGTGCAAGAACCAGGAGGAATTAATGAGTCTGGAAGACAGAACGAAGTGCTCCGATTTAAAACGGTGTAAGTCGGGGATGCAGTCTTTCACTCCTACTATTCGATTTGATTGCCCTCGCAAAGTTTGGTCAACTCTTAATCGCATCAGAACCAACTGTGGGAGATGCGCCGACTCCTTACACAGATGGGGTAAACTACCTCCGGCCGCTTGCGACTGTGGCGCTGAGAGACAGACGGTCAAACACATCGTGCAGGAATGCCCACTAAGGGCATACGAGGGTGACCCACAGGATTTCCTAATGGCGACCCAAGAGGCAATCGACTATTTATTATCTAAGCTGGACCTCTGCTTGTGATTGCTCTTCTGTGAGTGTAAATTTACAATTGGCGGTGTCCTTATATACAAACTGTTATTTATTGCTCTGTTTATACATACGTGATTTTTTTTTAAATCGTGTTGTTTCTGTAATTTTTACTGTGATGTTATGAGCCATACGCTACATAAATAAATAAAACTGTTCGATCTGTGCATGGAGGGAGAAAGGAACGAATTATAAGAAAAGTTCAAAGTGGGATTAAATTTCAGGGTGTAGTAATATCAGTGATAACATTCGCTGAAGAGACAGTGAAAGTGAAGAAGAATTACAAAATCTTCCGAGTGGAATGAACAGTCTAATGAGTACAGAATAGGCACTCAGAGTAATCCGGAAAAGACAAAAACAATGCGAAGCAGCGGAAATGAGAATAGCGAGAAACTTAACGTAGAAATTGGTGATCACGAAACTGACAATTTAAGGATTTCTGCTACCTTGTAAACAAAATAACTCATGACGCACGAAGCAAGGAAGACTTAAAAAGCAGACTGGCCAATAGTAGTCTACTGGTGTGAAACAAAGGTCTTACTTTGAATAGGAACTTTCCGAGAATGTACGTTTGGAGCACAGCATGGGATGGCAGTATATTAGAGACTGTGGGAAAGTCGGAACACAAGAGGATCGAAGCGTTTGAGTTCTGGTGCTACAGAAAAATGTTAAAAATTGGGTGGACTGATAAGACAAGGCTTGAAGGAAGAAAGGAGCGTATGAGAAACACTGGCGTAACGAAGGGCAGTATGACAGGACTTGTATTAAGGCATCAGGGAGTAGCCTTCAGGGTACTGCAGGTACAAATAGTTGGGGAAGACAGAGACTAGAATACATCCAGCAAATGAATGACGACGTAAGGTGCAATTACTACTCTGAGATGAAGAAGTTAGCACAGGAGAGGAATTCATGGCGGGAGCAACAAACCAGTCGGAAGTCTGACGTCTCAAAAAAATTTCAGTATAAGTAACAAACATCTGAAATTAGAGTGCATCTGTATTGCTTTTTTTCATTATTTCAATCTTGTAACACTTTCAGGCAAGGCTTAGCGTTTCTGTTCAAAAACGGTACAGTTTAACACTACAAATATTTCGTTAGCTTCCTGAAAATGTAATTTTCTTTCAGATGAAATATGTAACAGTAAGTGTACTGACTTCTGTCCCTGAACGTGTTGCTGCACCGTGCGTAAACTTTTCCGGGTGGAATGGTTTGCAAGTAAGAAGCGTCTAAACCAGGGTTGTGCTCCGATATAGAGCCATACTGTACTGCGTGTGTTTAAGTCTTTAGAATATCATCGCCTTATGTTGAGTGTGAAATGGAACTGAAATTTTGCAATATGAACCACATTGTGTATAATTAGTGCATTAATGTGTGCAAATAATTTTAGTCTTATTAAAGTGTAATTTTTAAATGTTATTGTACTAGATATGCATAATGAACGCTAATAGGTTTCCGGTTATCAGGTTTCTTGTGCATCCACTGAATGGAGTAGTACGTGATAAGTGGAAAATAAAAAGTGAGTTAATGTACATAAATACTGGAAGATAGGTTAGTGTTATGCAAATGAAAACTTCATTCATTTCAGAGTGTAAAAGCAGAACAACTATGCAAATTTACATAAACACAATTGGGAATATTCGTACGTCTTCTTTCTGATCGTTTCGTGCCTTACTCGTCCCTCATTTGAAAGAGTAGAGTATTGTGGAATGGATCTGCAGCCTTCATGTACTTTCCCCGTCTGACAGTTAGTATTACTTATTTACTCAAATAACAGGAAGGAGGGGAAAGAAATGAAATACGAAGGACAATGAACTGCTACAAAGGTACACTGAAAAAACTATACTCAACCGTCAGGCGGTATTTTACCTTTACTTTCCTGCTACTCGTTTCTGCCGCTTTCATGTGCTAGTTGCCCCAGGACGCAAACGCTCCCCAACAAATACACATGGTATGGTACTCTCTCATGCAGCCACGCAGTTTTCATTTTCGAAAAGTAATTTCCACGCAGAGTGGAGATGATTTATAGATTACCTGTCACGCAAAATGAAACTTACCGAAAGATATTTTTGGGGAGAAAATAAACAGCAGATATGTGACATTTTGCCAAGGGCTATTGATTTTATTTGTCCGCGCGTATGAGAGAATCGCAGTGGTCTTCCACTCCCTTCAAACATTCTCATTTCTCGACCCGGCTCCCCAACACACACACGCACGCACACACACACACACACACACACACACACACACACACACACACACGGCCTCGAGAACGTCTGGCTGGTGACAAATGCCTGCGGATATTGAAATCCGCTAAATAAATCCACGGCACGGCCCAATAAAACTCAAACCGTCCGCGTTTAGCACTCTGGTCCCTTCCCCGTTAAACATAATTTACTGTTGGATGCTGGCATTAAAATCCTCCACGTGAAGGCAGTACCTCTACGATGAGCAGAACATTCGTCTTCGATTTACCAATTATTTCACATCTAAGCCCTTCTGTTTACTTCCTAGCCTATAAAGTTACAAGTAAGGGGCGATTTACCTCTATCAATGTTTTTGTACTCAACGAACTTCTGATTGGTCTCATTTTTCTCATTTCTGCAATTTTCTGCCCATAGCGTCACTAATGATCTGTTCGGGAGGGTTCTTGTGTTCCCCAACAGTTCTTACCTTCTGCGTATTGCCAAAGTAATTGGTGCTGGATTGGGTGCGTTGGTACAAATTCCTCTCAAATACATATTCTTCTTCGTCTAAGGGGTCCCAGTGGAACATCTTCCTTTCCTGTTTTCTTACGTATGTACATGCAATATATAACGTGTACCTATCTATCTGAGTATTCTGGACTTTTACTTAATCTTTTCTTAAGGCAAACACCAGAATAAATCCGTCGAAAAAGACACGACAGGCTTCCTTCCCTGTCGGTTCCCCTTGTGTTCCAGTGACTTGGTCGACGATGGAAAGTTAAACGCTAACATTTCTATTTGTCTTCAACGTCCTCTAAAATCTCTTCTACATGCTCTCTTGCTTTTCTGTCCCTATCTTTGATCTCAAGGATTGCCCCTCCTCTACACCTGGACATCATAAACATCTGTTTTATTAACTTCTTCCTTCTCCTGCTTATTTAACACTTCCTTTTTTCCTCGCTTAATCTTTTAGATCCTCTTCAGTTCCTACCTTACCTATCCACTAAATTCTTAACATTCTTCGATATCGTCGTGTATCAATTATTGTCTGCAGTTTCCTCATCATCCAATTCCTATGTTCCATGCTTTATCTTCTCACAATAGTGAGTGTCAGAAGAACACTTCTTGGAACTTCTCTCTTTTAGCAAAACGACGTACTTATCCTGACGAAAGCTTTCTTTGCCAGAGGCACTCTACATAAATTATCAATCCTAAGTACATACTACACCTACTTCCGAGGCGGAATAATGTTTGCGCTTCTTCTAGTACTGTGCTATTCCCAGTTTTGATGCTCCGAAAACTTCTGTTCTATTCTCAGCTACACTATATCACTTTCCTATCATCTTTGTTTCTTCTTACTTCAGTTGTTTTTCAGCGTGGGCTGAACCACTCCTTTCAGTAGGCAATAGGGAACAGGGACGGTTGTGATATTTCTCAGCTGCAGCTTATCCTAACGGTTTGTACTAAAATCAGAACATGATCTCAAAATTCTGAGTAGAATGTTCACAGTTTCTAGTACCTAGTAAGAGTTTTCTGGATATTTGTGTTTTTAGGTGTTTTTATTTTTGTGAGCATTCATTTATTGAGATAATTAACTGACATTGTTCTCTCTGTATTCACTGAAGTCTATATCCCAACAATTTTGTATTATTTTATAGCAATTGCACAGTGTTATTCTGTATCAACATGGAAGCTAGATTTCTGTCTGAGCTGTGTGGGCAGGGTTCTATAGCACAAAAACTATGGGAATTGTTGTCACATATGATAACCTCTCCCAACTAGTAAATGTACTAATTTCATGATTGTTTCAGGTAAGGATATTGAGAACAATAAAAAATTCTAACCAAGGAGAAGTTGCTACAGACGTCATGTTTGCAGTAATGAGGCAAGAAAAAGGAGGGATTTTCCATTTGAAAATCTGCTGCTGATTATCAGATCACCTATTTTCGAACACCGAGCAAGGTGGTGCAGTGGTTAGCACACTGGACTCGCATTCGGGAGGACGACGGTTCAGTCCCGCGTCCGGCCATCCTGATTTAGGTTTTCCGTGATTTCCCTAAATCGCTTCAGGCAAATGTCGGGATGGTTTCTTTGACAGGGCACGGCCGACTCGCTTTCCCATTCTTCCCTAAGCCGATGAGATCGATGACCTCGCTGTTTGATCTCTTCCCCCAAATCAGCCAACCGATTTATCGAACTTTAGCAAGATACTGTAAGAAAAATTCCCCAAGATTAAATTGTGGATGAAAAGAAAATTCGTCCTACCACCAGAAATGTACCATTTCTGGCGCACAGGGGCCACTGCTCCCCTCTTATCACCTGTGCCAAAGGTCACGACAGCAGTCAATGTCCTCTGGGGTCAACGCCCTCCGCTCAGAGGCAGTTGTGTGACTTATTTTCAAAATCATCGGTCAATTTCCTCTCTGAGGAGTATTACACAAGTCAGCTACTTGAGTTATCACTTTGACATGTCATAATTTATTGTCCACTTAGTGAATTAATTACCTATTGATTTGATCACTTTCATTTATTAGTTAATTATAACGATTTATGTTCCTAAAATCCACGGCTATGATTTTGGGTCAGTTGTGTGAGTCTCGTCTTCTGTTCACCATAGCGAAAGGTTGACGAGTAATGGTCCAACAGTCTACTTACTCAGGTTCTGCCTGTCTGAACACCTGAAATGTTCCTCACCCCATTACGTGATTTTTTTTATCTTTTTCATAATTTGCATTCGAGTATTGTGACCAGTGAAATTCCTGAAAACACTCCACCACCTTCCTCCACACGGCTATCAGCAGTGTTAGGGCTATTTGTTACAATTTTGCAAAATACACTTTTCAAGACAATAAATACGGTACTTCAAATGTTTAGGACTCGTCCTCACTCATATTCCGCCTAGCACCCTAACTACACACTTGACACGTGCATTAACTTTCAATACATTGTTACGACCAGAAAAAAATGGCTGTCTCCACCTCTCCCTTTCCCGCAAACCTCTGTGACCTCTTTAAGTCGATCGGTAAACTTCATATATATATATATATATATATATATATATATATATATATATATATATATATCAGTGCACCAGAGTATTATGCTGAAAGGCATTTCTGCAAACACTGCAATGTATGATCTTATGTTAGCAATTTTTCGGTTTATTCATTATAATTTTGCTGACTGTTTCCTTTTTTCCAAAATACACACTTATTAAGTTTCGAAACATGAGACTGTATGTGTTTAACAATTACCACATTGTATTATTTAAATACATTACACTTATATCCTATGTTAAAACAGTAGGCTTACTGTGGTTCTTGCTAGAGCTATTTTTACTATTTTGGTGATTTATTTCCAAAATGCACACAATTAGAGGTCGTAAATATAAGACTTTAAGTTTGCAACAATTATTACAGTACATTATTTAAACAATTTACACTGATATTCTACGTTGAAATAACTGAAAGCCTACAGCAATCTTGAAGTTCAATGCTTAACATCTACTGGATGTGATCTAACCTGGAACTTAAGGGTGCTAAGAAACAGCACACTATTACGCCACTGTCACACTGCAGTACAAGACTCTGACACTGTAAGTTTACTCTGAACTTGTAAATAACGATGAGCAATTCAAGTAGGAACATTCCTACAGACATGTTTTTTCACCTCTGAGCTACACTAACATTCCACATTCAAGCTGGATCCCGCGGACCTGATGTGCCATTTCACATTTCAGGATCTGGCCTCCCATTGCCGCAATTACCTCCCCAGCTTGGCTGGAGATCACGAATGTAAAATTATCCTCTCCACAGTAAGTCCAGCAGCAGAATCATGTTCGGGGTGGAGGAATGATCGAAGGCTTGTACCTCACGCGAGCAGCCGCTGAAACAATGAACCCATTGTGTCAGTACCCTCCTTCCTGGTAACACATGTCGCTACTTGCTAGTGAGAACTCTGCAGAGATTAAGGCGAGGTCGGTGGACATTTCACAGATGTCGACAGTCTTAAACTCGAGGAATATTATAATCCAATTTTTTACAGGAATGAGGGGTCAATAACATTCCATCATACTGACATATTTGTTTTTCCGTAGCAAGATGAGTACAGTAGCCAGAATTTACATCACCTGTACTTTGTCGAAAGGAGTAATGCTGGTTATTCCAATATTATTGCAGTAGCAATAATCTATCCGCTGCACGTCTTTCCTTAAATCGCTACAGCCTACTGCCATTCCAAACCTTACTATATAGAACAGCATCGTCTGTGAACAATTTACATCTAAACACAAGTTTTAGCTGCTTTCCAAGGTTATCCAACAACTCACTATTTAGCGATGATGAAGGAATTATTTTTAAAAGTGTAAGGAACTTTTAATCGCAGTAAACGACGCTATTAGCACTGGTGAGAGCTATATTTATTGTTTAGACGACTGCCACTGCTACTGGGGCAGGACAGTGTGATTGTTGGCTGAGCTATTTAGCATGTCCTTAAGCTGCTGTACATCCGTTCGCTGGTGAACTACAGGCAGAGGAAGCTGTCCGTAAGACGACGTAGATTTAATAAAAAAAAAAAAAAACAGTGTTGTGCAACAGAAACGTCTTATTGAATGAAAATTACTGGCGGTGGCCCAATTAAGCATGGAGGTAGGTGTACAAAATTTCACACATATATTTTAATGAAGGGGCTCATTTAACTACGAAGGAAATCAACAGTTTCAGAATTTGATTTATTACTACAAAACAGGAACAAAATAATTTCCCCAATGAATCAAATTCATTAACAATTAACTAGTCGACAAAGGGTTGTAATTATGAACTACAGCCTTAGAATAGGTGGGATTATACAAGAAAGCATTATATGAAACTATATCATGAATACGGATAGTGACTGTCCAAGTTATTAGTGATGTGAAGAAAGAACCACGGAAACGTAAGTACGAACACTAAATAGATGGGCAAAAGTGCACGTTACTAGCCACTAGCTGACTGCAAGCGTGATAATGCGCAATTAAACCTTGATTTAAACTAATTAGCTCCACGGACCCCTTCACTTGTGACTGCACCAACATGCTTGTCGCTTTTAAACGGTGTGAATGTGGAAGACAGCAGCAGTAAAGATCGGGCGTTCTGAGTCTAGCTCCACGCCCTTCCCTGCGGATGTCCAAAATAATCCATTGATCTCCTTGACACAAGAGCTTGCTTAGATTTTCCGGCAGCAACTGTTTTCCTTCCGATCTGCCTGTAACAAGTACCCGCTGACTTTATTTTCCGTGACTTAGCTGTACCTGCCAGCGTAGATACATCACCGGCCAACTGCAGAAGACCTTGTGAGTTCCGATGTATAATAATTTTAAAAATAAGGTTAATAAATGACTGTTCACCATGATTTAGGGGTCTCCCACAACACAGGTATCCAACTCTGACGAACGAAAAAGTTTACATACAGACACGTACAGTAAAACGCACCTTCGCAAAATTAATTTTTATGAGCCAATAATGCCTGCACCCACGGTTTAGGTGTAGCGCCTGTGTTTAGTAATCTCAATCATCCTCGGTCCCAGGTTTGAAACTTCGAAACATGCCACCGCTTAAATTTTCATTAATAATCAGCATTGGCGGCAGAGGACCTCCGGCATAGAAAGTCATCCTCATTCTGCCCACGGCTTTGTCAAATGAAAGCGGACGAGCGAACAGAGTTTCAGGGCACTCTCTTGTCCTTGGAGTGGAAAACTGCCCCTAAAGACTGAAAAATCACAAATGATCAACGGCATCAGGCTGCAGACGGCATTGGAGAGCACTTCATGAAAGACACATAGCGTGTATCCAAAGGACATGTGGCCTGTAATTGAAGAAGTGTCATGATGATCTTTCCATTGGCAAAAGAATCCGGAATAGTCCCCCATTCGGATCTCTGGGAGAGAACTGCCAAGAGAGATGACCATCAGAAAAAGATTGAGCAACCAACCAAAGGATAATGTTGTACGAGTTGGGGCGTGGAATGTCTAAAGTTTGAATGTGTGGGGAAGCTAGAAAATTTGAAGAGGGGAATGCGAAGGCTCACTCTAGCTATAGTAGAGGTCAGTGAAGTGAAATGGAAAAAAGACCAGGATTTCTGGTCGGATGAGTATAGGGTAATATCAACAGCAGTAGAAAATGGAAAGGACTAGGATTCTTTATGAATAGGGTGGTAATACAAGAATGTTCAGAGAAATTCAGTAATATAGAGTTACAAGTCGCTGAGGAATGAAATAAATAGGAAGTGCAGCGAAGCTAAGATGAAATGGCTGCATGAGAAATGTGAATAAATCAAAGAAGGAATAAGTGCAACGGGAATTCCACTCTTAAACGCGGAGGAGAGAGCGGATAGGTGGAAAGAGAATATTGAAGGCTTCTATGGGTGGGAAGATTTTCTGGTGTGATACAAGAAGAAATAGTATTCGATTTTGAAGAGGTAGGGGAGCCAGTATTAAAACCAGAGATTAAGAGGACTTTGGAGGACTTAAGACGAAATAAGGCAGAAGGGATAGATAACACTCCATCAGAGTATCTAAAATCATTGGGGGAATTTGGTATGTAGACCCGGGCGACATATCACCTGACTTTCGGACAAATGTAATCCATACTATTCCGAAGACTGCAAAATCTGACAGGTGCGACAATTATCGCACAAACAGCTTAACAGCTGATGCTTTCAAGTTGCTGACAAGAATAATATACAGAAGAATGGAAAAGAGAAATATTGAGGATGTGTTAGATGACGATTCGTTTGGCTTCATTAAAGGTAAAGGCGCCAGAGACGCAATTCTGATGCAGCTGATAATGGAAGCCAGGTTAAAAAAAAAAAAAAAAAACAAGACAAATTCATAGGATTTCTCGGCCTGGAAGAAGCCTTCGACAACATAAAGTGGTACAAGATGTTCAAAACTCTGGGAGAAACAAGGTTAAGCTATAGGGAGAGACGGGTAATATACAATATGTACAACAGCCAAGAGGGGTTAACGAGAGTGGACGATCAAGGACGAAGTGCTCAGCTTAAGAAGGGTGTAAGACCGAGATACAATCTTTCGGTCCTGCTGTTCAATCTGTACGGCAAAGGAAGAATAATGTAAATAAAAGAAAGGCTCAGGAATGGAATTAAAATTCAAGGTGAGAGGATATCTGGAACACGATTCTCTGTTAACATTGCTATCTTGAGTGAAAGTGAAGAAGAATTACATGATCTTCTGAATGGAATGAGCAGTCTAATGAGTATAGAATATCGACTGAGAGTAAATCGAAGAAACACAAAAACAATGAGAAGTAGCAGAAATGAAAACAGTGAGAAACGTAAAACCAGGATTGATGATGACGAAGTAGATGGAGGTAAGGTATTTTACTACCTAGGCAGTAAAACTACCGTTGACGGACAGAGCGAAGAGGACATCAAAAGGAGACTAGTGTGGTCAAAAAGCGTATTCCTGGTCAAGAGAAGTTAAGTAATATCAAACATAGGCCTTAATTTAAGGAAGAAATATGTGAGAATGTACGTTTGGAGCACAGCACTGTATGGTAGGAAGACGTGGAATTTGGGGAAACAGAGGGGGTAGTCCATAGAATCGGAGGGGAAAGAAATATGTGGAAAACACTGACAAGGAGAAGGGGCAGGGTGGCAGGTCATCGGTTGAGACATCAGCGAATAACTTCCATGATGCTAGAGGCAGCTGTAAAGGGCAAAACTGTAGAGGAAGACAGAGATTTGACTACATCCAGAAAATAATTGAGGGCGTAAGTTGCAAGTGCTCTGTGAGATGGAGAGGTTGGCACAGGAGTGGAACATTCCCTGTTACTAGCATTTTAACATACATTCCATCTTGATGGAAACAGATAGCGATCGACCCCACGGTTTCAAGATCTGCATGCTTCATAACGCTTTCAGATCTTACTTTGCCGAATGGATTTGATATAGGGTCTCACACATCGCAGTTTCTACAGCACACGGGCCCTCCTCCTATGCACATTCTGGGCGGACACACCAGACAATGACTTTCTTGTCCTGTACCTGCCAGGGGACAGTTTTCTGCGCTGAACAAGTGTATGAAACTAGTATTTTAAGTCAATTGTTCAGTTGTGAGTCAGCTCAACCTCCCAAGGCCGCAGGAAATAACAGATGCCCCTCAGCGTAATAAAACGAGAAGAAAAGTGGCAGTAGTGCACATTCGCTGCAATTTCAACGCAACGTTGAAGAATCGACTATACTGACTATTGTGATGTGCATATCACATTAAGAAATAAGTTGTGTGTCAGTTTGCTTATGAACTGCCGTGTAAAAATAAAGTCTTTATTTAAACAAACACCACACCGTGGGCTGCTCCAGCACATGTAGAAAAGTGACGCACCACCTCTCAGTGCAGCACTGTTTTCCTGTCTGCACACTGGCGCTAACCGTGTAGGCAACTCGTATCCGGCTGCTGTATTTATACAGCTCAGTTCCAGTTACTACTAATTGGCGCCATTATCACGAGACCTCACCTCCGGTCATGCCTTGTACCTCTCCCTTCATTGAGAGCATAATTGTTGTTCCTTGCACCAGGTCTATTTTTTCTCTCCTGTGCCTACATCTTCCTCCCGGAGTAGCACTTGCATGCTACATCCTCAATTATTTACTGGATGTATTAAAATCTCCGCCTTCCTCTGCAGTTTTTACCTTCTGCAGCTCCATCTAGCACAATTGAAGTTATTCAGTTTTTTTCTTAATAAAAGTCCTATCATCTTGCTGCTTCTTCTTTTCGGTGTTTTCCATACATTTTTTTACTCGCCGATTCTCTCGAGAACTTGCTCATTCCTAACATTATCAGCCCATCTAATTTTCAACGTTCTTCTGTAACACCACATCTCAAACACTTAGATTCTCTTCTTTACTGGTTTTCCCACTGTCCATGTTTCACTATCATACAATGGTGTGCTCCAAACGTATACTCTCACCAATTTCATCCTAAAATTAAGACCCTTTTTTTTTACTAGTTGACTTCTCTTGCCAAGGAATGCCTTTTTTGCCAATGCTAGACAGCCTTTTAAGCCCTCCTTGCACCATCTGTCATGGGTTGTTTTGCTGCCTGGACAGCAGAATTCCTTCTTCTACTTCGTGATCACCAATCATGAAGTTAAGATTCTCGCTGTTCTCATTTCATATACTCCTCACTACTTTCGCCTTTCTTCGATTTACTCTCAGCCCATATTCTTTGCTCGTTAGATTGTTCACTCCATTCAGCAGATCCCATAATTTACTTCATTTTCACTGAGCATAGCAATGTCATCAGCGAATCTTATCATTTATATCCTCATCCCCGTCTGACACCATTTCTAATCCTACCACTTTGTAGTTCGTCTTTCTCTCTTATTGTTCACTCTTGGCTGCTGTACGTATTTCATTTTATGTGTCTTTCTCTACCGTTTACCCAAACTTTTCCCAGAATGTCGAACATCGCGCACCATTTTACATTGTCGAACGCTTTTCCAGGTCGACAAATCCGATTAAAATATTTTGATTTTTCTTTCCACTTGCTTCCATTATCATCCGCAACATCAGAGCTGTCTCTCTGGTGCCTATACTTCTTCTTCAAGCCAAACAGATAGTTGTTTAACACATCCCCAGTTTTCTTGTCCATTGTTTTGTATATCAGTCTTGTCAGCAACTTGGATGAACGAGCTGTAAAGCTAACAGTTCGATATTTCTCACACTCTTCTGTTCTAGCACTCTTCGGAATTGTGTGGATGATCTTTTTCCGAAATTCAGATTAATACATTCCGCACCAAAGTGAACAGCCGCTTTGTTCCAGATCCCTTCACAACCTTAGAAATTCAGTTGGAATGTTATCCATCTCTTGTGCCTTATTCGGTTTTCAGTCTTTCAAAACTTTTGTAAGTTTTGATTCTAATACTGGATCCCCTACCTCGACTCCTGTTTTTTCTTTTGTCACATCATCAGACAAGCCTTCTCCCTCTCAGAGGCCTTCAAAGTGGTCTTTCTTCCTACCCACACTCTCCTCTGCATTTAATAGTGAAATTTTCATTCCACCCTTGCTTTTATTGTCATCGATAGATATTTTCACTTCTGTGTGTGCTGAGTCATTCCTTATGATATTCACTTCTTTTTCAATTCCTTTATGTTTTTCGTGCAACCATCACGCCTTAGCTTGCTTGCACACCCCATTTATTTAATTCCTACACGATGTGTATTCCTGTATTCCAGTATTTCCCTGATCTTTTTTGTACTTCTTACGTCCACGGATCAAATGAAGAATTTCTTCTGTTACCCATGGTCTCTTGCCAATTACTTTCTTTGTACCTATGTTTTTCTTTCCAACTTCTGTGATCACCTTTTTTTAACATTTCCATTCCCCTTCAACTGAACTGCCTAGTGAGTTATTTCTTATAGCAGTATCTATAGCTTCTGAGAACTCCAACTGTACCTCCATGCCTCACTTCTTTACACATTGATTCTTCCTGACTTGTCTCTTGAACTTCGCCCTGCTCTTCATCACTATTTAATTGTGATCAGAGCCTATGTCTGTTCCTGGGTACGCCTTACGATCCAGATCTGATTTCGGAATGTCTGCCTGACCATGATGTAATCTAACTGCAGCCTTCCTGTGTCTCGCGGCCTTTCCAAGCATACTCCCTCTTCTTGTGACTTTTGAACGGAGTATTCGCTGTTACCAACTGAAATTGGTTGAGGAACTCAATTAGTGCCATATTTTCCTGTAAATCGTCTTCTACTCCTTCTCCTACGGCCGCATTCCAATCTCCCATGGCTTTTAGATTTTCATCTCCCTTTACGTACTGAATTACCCCTTCAATACGTACTTTCATTTTCTGTCTCCGTTCGTTTTCGCCTTCTGTGGTCGGTGCGTGTATCTGAACTATCGTTGTCGGTGTTGGTTTGCTATCAGTTCTGATGAGAGAAACCCTATTACTGACCTGCTCCTAGTAACTCACCCTGTGTACTACCTTCCTATTCATTACGAGTCCTGCTACCTATACACCATTTTCTCTTGCTGTTGACATTATCTTGTACTGATCTGACCAGAGATCCTTGTCTTCCTTCCGTTTCACATTATCCTCTCGTTGGTTATTCACTCTTTTCCTCATGGTCACCTCCCCATCGGCAGTCTTCTCCTGGAAATCCGAATGGGGGACTAGTCTGGAACCACACTTTTTGAATCACAGGTGACATGTCATTCGTCTTTAATGCAGTGCTTTCTACTGAATTCTGAATCCTCACGATCACTGCTAAATCTTCCGTCCTTGGGGTAGTTTCCCGCCCACAAGGGCACTTCCGTCCGTTCCTCTGCCCTCTTGTTTAAGCCCGTTGGCTGCACCAGGGTAGCTTCTTACGCCTGAAGTCTTCGGACGCAATTTCTGTTGAATTTTATTCAAAACTTAATAGGTGTTGATGCTCGAACCAGCTACCAAGGACGTAGTGAGTACTAATCAGACAAGAAACCCCTTTGTTACAGATGGCAGCTAGCCCTCTGACTGACCATGCTGAGATACTGTGCCAGTTCCACTAGACCACGGTTACCGTTCGCCAGTTTCGTCATGAATCGTATATCACTCTGTAATCTATATTTCGCATATGGTATCTGATCCAATATCCCGACATCTACTAATAATGCTACCACCATCTTAGAGATTTGAAATACAGCAAATCCCTTGAAATAGTCAAGTGTATTTTCTCAGATTTTTCGGTGTATGTTTTTAATCATGCCTTTCATGCGTCATTTTGTTTACCATCACAAACAAAATGATTTTACATAGTTATTCGGTAGAACCGTTTCAAATTACTGTGGTCTGATATTATTTTAATCAGTATGTGTTAACAGGAACATTAAAAACACAAAGATTATCCAGAAATCAACAGAATAAGAGAAGTCTATGTACGCCCATATTCTCAGAGATTCTTGCGGGACCTCAGCAGTTCAGTAAAAATGTCAAATCAAACACTTTTCAGACGCCTCAATTTTCAAACTGTTATTTTGTTGGTCTACCAGTTTTGTCGATACAGTACTCCATCTTCAGGCCACTGTGTACAGACAACAATGGTAAAGATATGAAATAGGTTACACAAGGTGGTGGTACAAGTCGTATTTGCAGTGGTGGTATATAATAACATAACAATACCAAACTGTACAGGAAGTTACATCAAAGTTACAGATAAATTAAGGAATAAAATAAGGGAGCAGTTGCGCTCTGTAATTAGCATAAACTAGGGAGCAAAATTTATACGTCATATAATCGTAAAAAAGAACCTAGTAAACGGAGGACAGTATTGCATGTTATGTACAGGTAATATTAATGCAATGCCCGTGAAACAACTGGAGTAAAACAATTATGTAATTTTCTGATGAGTACAGACTAAAGTTTAACATTTGATTACATGTTGTCATATGCTGGGAGGCCAACCCAGTAACTATCTGTATCATCATGTTCCATATTATACTAATAATAGCTAATAAAACGAGAATGCAAAGCTACATCACTGCTATTTATCAATCACCAGCTCATAAGTACTAGTTATTTAATAAATGATTTACAATAAACCGAACTATTCATTTATTGTAGTATACCGTAACGAAATCCCACTATGCAATAAAAATTGAAATTATGGAAAAGGGCATAACCAATATTACCATGAAAGTGATCAGTCTGCTGATAAGCAGCGTGGCTGGGTGATATACCAAACCATAAGCTATGAAATAAGCCTAAAGAAGAGTACTGCAGTCCATATGTAGTATATTAGAAACAAACTAATTTCAATCAGAATAACCAAGGACACGTATCTTTGTATGACATGTAGCCCTTAACCAGTCGAAGACAAAAGGACAGTGTGACCTACGACAGAAAAACCACCAGAAAACATGTGTCAGAGTATACCATACAATGTCTTATATGTCAGCTGGTACCATTATGAGTAGATGCTTAATTCAGAACGTGGATGTTAAGAAATATACCAGAACACAGTGTCGAGTATTGTCAAGGCATTAGAGGCACAGGTGTGGAATCTGAATAAACACACATGTCAACTAAGAAAAGTAGTAGTGGCGTGAAAACGAAAATCCGTCATGTACCACGAAAACAAAGTAAAGAGGGAAGAACTCACAACACAAACACCGCAGTGCCAACAACTGTAGTGCAGTAACCGTTGTGCTTGCATGTCGAAGAACAAAGTTAAGCAAATAAGTAGGCAAGGGCAACGTTAACTCACGTCATACAGGACTTGTGAAAAAATTAGGAAGGTACAGAAAATTAACATCTGTGGTATTTCAAGAATACTAACTGCACGATGTAGTACAGTCTAGAAACATAATTCTACAAGCCAAGTAAGGAATATGTGTAAAGAAATATTCCTGTACATGCCGAAGACAAGTCAGACAATGTCGTGTGTCGTTATACGTTTGTTGTACGAAATTGTTAGCAAGAAATACAACAATCATAAACTACAATTATAAATTCCTCATAGAGTGGTGTCTCGTATAACAGTACACATGACAGCGTTGCAATCAGCACTGAGTCATAACCAGGAATCTTTGTTAATGCATATTAATTGGCAAGCAAACACAATTATAATGTAGTACCCCTTATTAATTAACAACGAACAAAATATCAGAAATTTAAAACTTCCAATCCGTTGTACATTAGTCTACATCCATACTTGGGAAAACAAGCCCTTGTATTTCAAGTAGATGAATCCTAAAAAAAAGAAAAGAAAAAAAAACTCGTTGCACGAGCCATATTCTGTGTTCATGGTATAGAAACACCTTATGTGAATGAAGGCTTAACACACTGGCATGAGCTAAACAAGGGGGTGGGGAAATCGAAAAAGGAAAGTACAGCCATGTCAGATTGAGATCGACATATGTTATCAGGATTCCCGTGTTGTAAACCATGAAAAATAAACTATTGGAATGTGATACCGTTAAACCAAGAAATGAGACACCTGCCATCGAAATACGTGATCAAAGCTGTTGTGGTGGTTTTTGAGCAGGTATCGCCCATTTTCTTGACCATATGCACCTTCATAGCATCGATATTTTGTATTTTTCCTCTTTGTTCTTCTTTCCTTTCTTCGTTACAAATATAACGAATATAGTTCATTGACAATGTGTACTTTCGTAGTATTGAGTTTTTCGATTTTCCTTCTCCCAACTTCGGCAGAAGTATGACGTGTGAGATTATAAATATTACATAACTGCATTCGAATTCTCATTTCATGTAATTAGGGATGGAGCAACTTCTGCATACTTGAGTACATATTCCCCTTGCAACAATCGTATGTTCCTACCGTAGATAAGCATTTGGCGCTATCTTCCACTGTGTGGTCCTTTTTGTGGTTTTTGTACTGCATGGTCGTTGCCTCTATCATATATACATTATCATTCAGTTACCCACTTATTGTTGTGTTCCCACAGATACAGTGCCATAGCGTTAATTCCTTTGAACCTTACCTAAAGTTATTATCGTTAATGCATGTGCTTCTTTCATTAGCCTTTTATGCCTTACCCGTATTGCCCATACTGCTGTGACGAGTTGTTACACCTTCCTTTGTGCACCAAATGTGATTAGTAATGACATGTCCGCAGCCGTTACTGGTTCCTTAAGGTTGTGGTGGTCCTATGGTGCTTGTTAGATCTGACACTATTCCGCTAGATTCCACTACTTTACAACTAACCTGACCTACTGGTATTGACAAATTTCGTTGATGCTGATTTGGATAGGAGCACTGAAACTGCTTTCGTTTTACTAATACGCTCGTTTCCATACCTTTGTTCCATATATGTTCGTGTTGAGTTTCTAGCAATTTTAGTTTATGGGTGTGAAGATGCCATGTTTCTGGTCTTTCAATGGTCAGTTGTGAGAATATAGGTTATGTACTTCGGTGTGGTTTTAGTTTTAGTTTTAGTGGTCTTGTGTATGTTGGATTTGTATAGCTATGGTACCTCCATGGGTATAATAAGGTACATGCAACAGTGGGGCCTATGTTCCCACACGATTCTCAGATCATTAGGCGTGCTCGGTTTTGAGGATTTTCGACAGATTATATCAGTTCCATGACGTTATTTCACGTGACGTAATGGAATCAGTCTTACCGACTCCATAATCTCCACTACTTGATTACGTTGTTTCTCTCCTTCAGTTCTGTACTGTAAACCCAAATATAACTTCATCTCTCATGTCGTATGCTCCCTCATCACCAGGGTTTCCACAGATTTGGTTGCCTTAGCTTTTGCCGGTTACACAGCATTACGGTGTCTTTAGCCGTTCGTGTGTTGATGACATGAGTCTCATTTCTTATTTTAATGCTTTCAAATGCTTTCAGATTGCAAAGGAATTATGTCATGGTTTATAACGTAGGAATACTGGTAACACTCGTTATTCTGAATCTGATATGGATATGCTTTTTCCAGGTCTCTCCCCCCCCCACTTCCCCCCTCCCCCCCCCCCTCCCCCCCCCCCTCCCCCCCGGGCGAGCCCGGTTTAGTTCACGCCATTATATTAAGCATTTATTCACAAAAGGTTTTCCTATACCAGGACAACTGTCGATAGCTTGTGCAAAGTTTCTTTTCTTTTAGGACTGATCCACTTGAAATACGAGGGATTGGTTTCCAAGTATGGTTGTAGACTAATGTACAACAGACTAGAAGTTTTAAATTCCTGTTCATTTTGCGTACTGATAATTAAAAAGGAGTTCTAATTTACCTTTGTGTTTGCTTGTATATTAGAATGCACTATCATAGTTTCCTGGTTGTGACTGAGTTCAACACTGTCATATGTAATGTATATATGAGACGCCACTCTGCTAGGAAGACATAATTGTAGTTTGTGATTGTTGTGCTTCTAGCTACAAATTTCATGCAATGAACATGTAACAACAAACGATATTGTTTTACTGGTTTTCAACATGTACAGTAATATTTCTTTGCACATATTCCTTGCTTGGTCCGTAGCATAATGTTGCTAGACTGCACTGCAATCTTGCAATTACTATTAGTGAAATAGTACCGATGTTGTTAATTCTTTTGTACCTTCCTATTTTTTTCACAAGTCCTGTATGACATGGATTAACGTTTCCTTGACCTACTTATTTGTTCAATTTTGTTCTTCGACATCTAACCACGGTGGGTGCTACGCTACATTTGTTGGCATTATGGTGTAATCGTTGTCAGCTCTTCCCTCTTTAGTTTGTTTTCGTGGTATTTGATAAGCGTTCGTTTTCATTAAACTGCTGCTTCGATTTCACTCGACTACTGCTTCTATTACTTGCCCGCCACCGTAGCTGAGTGGACACCGCGCCTGCTTGTCATGATGGGGGGCCTGAGTTCGGTTCCCAGCTGGGTTCTACATGTACATGTAGGTGATTACTCTGCTATTCACAACAAAGTGCCTGGCAGAGGTTTCAATGAACCAACTTCAAGCTGTCTCACTACTATTCCGCTCTCGAATGGCTCGCGGGAGAAACAAACACTTAAATTTTTGTGTGCGAACCCTGATTTCTATTATTTTATCGTGATGATCATTTCTCCCTATGTAGGTGGGTGCCTACAGAATGTTTTCGAAATCGTAGGGGAAAACTGGTGATTGCAGTTTCATGAGAAGATCCTGCCGCAACGGAAAACGCCTTTGTTTTAATGATTGACACTCCAATTCACGTATCATGCCTGTAACACTATCTCCCCTATTTAGCGATAATGCAAAACGAGCCGCCCTTCTTTGTATTTTTTCGATATCATCCGTCAATCCCACCTGATGCGTAACCAACACTGCACAACTATACACCAGAGTTGGGTGGACAAGCGCGATGTAAGCAGTCTCTTTGGTAGACCTGTTGCGCTTTCTAAGTGTTCTGCCAATGTATCGCAGTCTTTGGTTTGCTCTAGCCACAATGCTATCTATGTGATCGTTCCAATTTAGATTATTTGTAATTGTAATCCCTAAGTATTTAGTTGAATTGTGGACTTACCGCGTAATCGGAATTTAGCGGATATGTTTTAGTACTCACGAGAATAACTTCACACTTTTCTTTATTCAGGGTCAATTGCCACTTTCCACACCCTACAGATATCTTATCTAAATCAATTCTCAATTCGTCTTGGTCGTCTAATGACTTTACAAGGTGGTAAATGACAGCATCATCTGCAAGCAATCTAAGACGGCTACGATGACTGGGTGTTGTGTGACGTCCTTAGGTTAGTTAGGTTTAAGTAGTTCTAAGTTCTAGGGGACTGATGACCATAGATGTTAAGTCCCATAGTGCTCAGAGCCATTTTTTTTAAGACGGCTACTCAGATTGTCTCCTAGGTCGTTAATGTAGATCAGGAACAATAGAGGGCCTATAAGACTTCCGTGGGGAATGGTGGATATTACTTCTGTTTTACTCGATGAATTTCCGTCTATTACTACGAACTGTGAACTTTCTGACAGGAAATCACGAATCCAGTAGCACAACTGAGGCGATATTCCACAGCCACGCAGTTTGGTTAGAAGACGCTTGTGAGGAACGGTGTCGAAAGCCTTCTGGAAATCTAAGAATATGGATTCAATTTGACATCCACTATCGATAGCACTCATTACTTAATGTGTTTTTTGCAAGAGCGATATTTTGTGAATCCGTGGTGACTAAGCGTCAATAAATCGTTTTATTCGGGGTTCTTCATAATGTTCGAATACAGTATACGTTCCAAAACCGTACTGAAAATCGACGTTAGAGATATGGGCCGGTAATTTAGTGGATTACTCCTATTTACCTTTTTGGGTATTGGTGTGACTTGAGCAATTTTTCAGTCTTTAGGTACGGGTATTTCTGTAAGCGGGCAGTTGTATACAATTTATAAATTTGGAACTGTTGTATCAGCATACTCTGAGAGGAACCTGACTGGTACACGTTCTGGACTGGAGGCCTTGGCTTTATTAAGTGATTTAAGCTGCTTTGTTATGCCGATGATATCTATGTCTATGTTTCTCATCTTGGCAATTATTCGTGATTGGAATTCAGGAATATTTACTTCGTCTTCTGTGGTGAAGGAGTCTCGGAAAACCGTGTTTAATAACTCGGCTTTAGTGGCACTGTCATCAGTGACTTCACTGTTGTTATCGCGCAGTGAAGGTATTGATTGCGTCTTGCCACTGGTGTGCTTTACGTATTACCAGAATCTCTTTGGGTTTTCTACCAGATTTCGAGATAGAATTTCGTTGTGTAAATTATTAAAAGCATCTTTCATTGAAGTAAGTGTTATATTTCGAACCTCTGCAAAACTTTGCCAGTCTTTGGGATTTTGCATTCTTTTAAATTTGGCATGCTCTTTCCGCTGCTTCTGCAACAGTGATCTGACCCGCCTTGTGTGCCATGGAGGATCGGTACGAGCATTTACTTCTCAATTACTGTCTATACCATCCCTTCGAAAACACTCCACCACTTTTCTACGCTTACATGATTGGATCGGAAGGAGTGAAGTCTGTCTCTTAAAAAGGTGTTAAGAGCATTTTTATCAGCTTTTTTAAAATACGTAAACATTGCGTTTCTATTTGATGGTTGTAGGTGTTACGGTATTCAGCTTAGCAGCCACTGCCTTGTGGTGGCTAATCACTGTATTCGTCACGATACTCACTATTTGTTCCGGATTATTTGTTGCTAAGAGGTCAAGTATGCTTTTGCATCCATTTACGCTTCGAGTGGGGTTGTGAACTAATTCTTCAAAATAATTTTCTGAGAAAACATTCTGTACAATTTCGGATGACGTTTTATGCCTGCTGCCAGCTTTAAAAGTATAATTTTTCCCGCATATCGAGGGTAGGTTGAAGTCAGCACCGACTATAATTGTATGAGTGGGATATATATTTGAAATGAGGCTGAGGTTTTCTTTGAACTATTCAGCAACTATGTCTTCTGAGTCGGGAGGTCGGTGAAACTATCCAATTAATGGCTTAGTCCGATTGTCAGGTGTAACCTCTACACATACTATTTCGCCGGGACTATCTGCTTCTATTTCACTACAAGACAAACTGACGGCAATAAATACTCCACCACCAACTGTATTTAATCTATCCTTTCTGCACACTGTTGGATCGTTTGAAAAAACTTAAACTGAACTTATCTCCGTCTTTAGCCAGCTTTCTGAACCTATAGCTGTTTGACCTTCAGTGCTTTCTATTAGGGCTTGGAGCTCTGGTTCTTTTCCAACACAGCTACAACAGGTCACAACTACAACACCGACCGTTTCTACAACTTTTTACTGTGTTTTACCTGCCCCTTTTAGGCGGACGACCTTTCTGCGGTTCCCTGAGGCCCTCTAACCTAAAAAAACCGCTCAGTCTCTTCCACACAGCCCCCGCTACCCGTATAGCCGCCTCCTGCGTGTAGCGGACTCCTGACTTATTAAGTGGAACCCGGAACCCACAACCCGATGGCGCAAGTCAAGGAACCTGCAGCCTACACGGCCACAGAACCACCTGTGCCTCTGATTCATACCCTCCACTCGGTTCTTCGCCAAAGGACCGCAGTCGAATCTATCGACGACCTTGCACATTGTGAGCTCCACCTTATTCTCAGAAGCAAGACTAGCACCATTTCCGCTAGCCGCCCAAACCAGAGAGGATCTCCTCTGATCCAAAGTGACACATGTCATTGGTACTGACCTGAGTCACCACCTGCAGGTGGCTCAGGTGGCTGCACCCTGTGATCTTCACGGCATCCGGAAGCACCCTTTCCACAATTGGATTGACTCCCTCAAGTGTGCTTACAGAGTGCACACTGGATTCATTCCTCTCCTTGGCACCTATGTTCCTAAGGGGCCCCATTACACGCCTAACGTTGGAGCTCCCAACTACTAGCAAACCCACCCCCTTTGAATGCCCAGACCTTGCCGGCCGAGAAGCTTCGTCTGGAACAGATTGGACGACTGCAACCTGTTTAGAGACATCGTCAGCCACAGATAACGCCCAAAACCTGTTCGTCAAAGGAACTGGGGTGGCCCTATGACCGGCCCCTCAGAAAGCTTTCGCTGACTGCGATACTTTGGAACGATCTCCTACTCGACCAAGGGTCAGGTGTCAACCTCAGCCAGCCAGTTCCTGGGGTGGCCACAGCAGTGGACTGATCGAGGGACACCTGAGATGTGCCCAACATCCCTGTGTGACGGAAGCCAACACAGCCTGGAGCTGTGAGTGAAGGGTTGCCAACTCAGCTCGCAACTGTACCCAGTAATGACTGTTTCTATCCATTACTGCAGTCGCTGCTGTTTGAAGCTCGTAAAAATATGTAAACAACGAATGGTGTACTCAGCTAATTAGCAGCAGGAAATCGAAGTGCTCTCTCACTGATGGTCTAACTGACACAGAGCTAACTAGCGAAAACAAACTAAGGCATGTACAATATGACAGTGTATAAGAATGGCGTACTGTATGCTAAGCTGTTATTAAAATAAAAATAAACGGTTGTATCTAGTAAGCACTCAAACGTTCTAGAAATTACAAAAATAATTTAGTAACTACACAGGTATATGCATATAAGTCGTTCCTGTTGGAACCTCGTAAAAATATACAACAAACGAATTAGCATCAGGAACACATAGTGCTCTGCCTCTGGCAGTCTATCCGACACTGAGCTGTACTAACCAAAACAAGCAAAAGCCTGTACGATACGAAGAGATTTTTTACTGCTCAGGTACTGGGTGTTTGTGTCATCTTCATCATCACCATTTCTTCGTCATCGACGAGCCAGTCACCCAAGTGGCGTCGACTCAAAAGCCTTGCACCAGCCAATCAGATCTACCCACCGGGAGGCCCTCGCCGCATGACATTTCTTTTCAGTTGGCATGAGTGTAAATTCAGATTATACACCTGTAACTACAATGCCTTGATAATACCCCACTCAGTGTTCTGGTATATTACTTGACATCCACATTCTCAATTAACCATCTGCTCACAAAGGTACCAACTGACATATTACACATTGTATTTTATACCCTAAGCATGTTTTCTGGTGGTTTTCCTGTCGTAGGTCATACTATCCTTTGTCTTCACCTGCTTGAGGCCTAGATGACATATAAAGGTACGTGTTTATGGTTTTTCTGATTAAAATGAGTGTATTGCAGTATTATTCTTTAGACTTACTTCACAGCACATTATTTGGTATATCAAACAGCTCTTTTCCACATATTTCAATTTTTACTGCTTAGTGTCAGTTCATTACGGTGTATTACATTAGATTAATAGTTCGGTTGATTAAAAAAGTTTTATTAAGGAACTTGCATATTATGAGCCCATGACTGATAAATTGCATTGATGTAGCTTTGTATTTTAATTTTATTATTTATTATTAGTATATGGAAAATGATGATGATGCAGATAGTTATGCGTTGACCTGCATTAAGTGGTTTACGTTTTACTGGTATATGACATGTAATCAAATATTGATCTCCAGTCTGTACTCATCAGTATACGACTATACTATTTTACTCCAGTTGTTTCATGGGCATTGCGCTAGCATTACACCGTTATTATCAAAGCATAACATACAATACTGAACTCCATTTGTTAGGTTTTTTTTATGATTACATGACATAAAAATTTTGTTCCTAGATTATGTTGTTACACTGTGCAGACTTGCAGCACCCCATTTTGTTACCTGTTTTATTTTGTTACCATTGTTGTCTGTACGCAGGGACCTGAAGATGGTGTAATAAATCACTGAAACCAGCAGTCCGATAAATTACCAGCTTTGAAACTGAGGTGGCTGAAAGGTGTTTTGATTTGACACTCTGCATAAGATAAGGGTGGTGCCATAATTTTTGTTTCATCACAATCAGAAACTGCATATAGTTGTCATAGGAAAAGAATAAGAAGATTAGAGAGAGTGAAAGAAGTCGCCTTTCCTTTGTTGAGTGTGGGCATAGGACAGAGAACCACCCAAAAATGGCTCTGAGCACTATGGGACTCAACTGCTGTGGTCATAAGTCCCCTAGAACTTAGAACTACTTAAACCTAACTAACCTAAGGACATCACACACATCCATGCCCGAGGCAGGATTCGAACCTGCGACCGTAGTGGTCGTGCGGTTCCAGACTGTAGCGCCTTTAACCGCTCGGCCACTCCGGCCGGCCAGAACCACCCAAATCTATGTTGAACACCCTCTGCCACATACAGTGGTCTATGTGCCTCGTGTGAGCATCGCACTCTAGGTTACTCCGTATGTTGCTCCAAGGTATTTTATCATAGTCAGTGATTTGTCAACAACAGGGCAGAAGTGGGTCTCATCACCTATTTACGTGTGGTGGTTACGTTTAAATGCGTCAAGGATTTTTTAGGAATCGATCGTACTCTGCAATTCGTTACAGCTTTCCAGCTTTCCTTTCTTCTTACAGACAGCAACATTATCTACGACCCTGCACAATAAAGTGTTACATATTGCAAGTCCTCAATAAACATGCAACATATTAAATAGTTGTTACCAGTCCCAGGAATCATTGACTGCCTGACGAAGTTTCTGATGGCTCCCAAGAGAAGCATATTCTTACCTAGTCCATGTTTACACGACCTTATGCGATGTCACCTTCCTCTTATACTGCTGTGTAGTCTTTTTTTTTTTTTGACAGCATGTGCCTACATAGTTTTTCGATCCATACACTACACATGTATAACTTAGAATGCTTCATCATCTCTCTATTAAAGCACGTGCATTATACACTGAAGAGCCAAAGAAAGTGCTACACATGCCTAACAGCGTGTAAGCCCCCCCACTCCCCCAGCATGCAGAAGTGCCGCAAAAACGACGTAGTATGGATTCCACTAATGTGTGAAGTAGTACAGGAGATAACTCACACCATAAATCCTGCAGGACTGACCATAAATCTGTAAGAGAACCAGGGGATGGAGATCTCTTCTGAACAGCACATTGCAAGGCATCTCAGATATGCTCAATAATGTTCATATCTGTGGAGTCTGGTGGCCAGCGTAAGTGTTTAACCTCAGAAGGGTGTTGCTGGAGCCACTCTGTAGCAATTCTGAACGTGTGGCGTGTCGCATTGTCGTGCTGGAATTGACCGAGCCCGTCGGAATGCAGAATGGACATGAATGGATGCAGGTGATCAGACAGGGTGTATGAATAAGTGTCACATGACAGAGTCATATTTAGACGTGTTAAGGGTCCCATATCACTCTAACTGCGCACCCTCCACATCATTACAGAGCTTCCACCAGCTTGAAGAGCCCCTATTGACATCCTGGGTCCATGGATCCATGACGTTGTCTCCATACCCGTACACGTCGATCAGCTCAATACAATTTGAAACGAGACTTTCCCGACGAGGAAACATGTTTCCAGCCATGAACAGTCCAGTGACAGTGTTGACAGGTCCAGGTGAGGCGTAAAGCTTTGCGTCCTACAGTCATCGAGTGGACAGAAGAGGCGTTCGATTCCGAAAGCCCGTATCGATGATGTTTCGTTAAATGGTTCGCACGCTGACACTTGTTTATGGCCCAGCACTGAAATCTGCAGCAATTTTTGGAAGGGTAGCACCTCCGACACGTTGAACGATTCTTTTCAGTCGTTGTTGGTCCCATTCTTGCAGGATCTTTCTCCTAACGCAACGATGTTGGAGATTTGGTGTTTGACAGGATTCCTGATATGCACGGTACACTCCCGAAATGGTCGCATAGGGTTCAAATGGCTCTGAGCACTATGGGACGCAACTGCTGAGGTCATTAGTCCCCTAGAACTTAGAACTAGTTAAACCTAACTAACCTAAGGACATCACAAACATCCATGCCCGAGGCAGGATTCGAACCTGCGACCGTAGCGGTCTTGCGGTTCCAGACTGCAGCGCCTTTAACCGCACGGCCACTTCGGCCGGCGTCGCACAGGGAAGTCCCCACTTCATCGCTATGTTAGAGATGCTATGTCCCATCGCCCATAAGCCGTTTAAAACACCTTCAAATTCACTAAAATCTAGCAGCAGTAACCGATCTAACAAATGTGCCAGACACTTGTTGTCTTGTTTGGACGCTGCCGACCGCAGCGCCTTATTCCGTCTGTTTACATGTCTCTGTATTTGATTACGCATGCCTATACCAGTGTCTTGGCGCATCACTGTATGTAGAACTCATATAATGCTTCTCAGCTTCTGTTACAAATTCCAATTGCTTCCTGTGTATATTGCTTTCTGACTGTTTTTACAAATCACTGTAATATGACATACGGGAGTATGCAACGAATTGTAGTTGGAATGTTACAGGTGTTAAACCTCGAGCAGGCGTGCTAGAGTATAGAGTACACCATGTTTACTTTTTTGCTGGTGGATAAACCACTTTTTTCAGAAATTACTGGCACAGTAACTGTTTCTCTATTGCTGTCTCGGCTACCGACTGTTGTAGTTAATTTTAATCTGTCGCTTTCTTTGTACCTGTGGTTCTGCGAATCTGTCGGCAGAACGCCGCTGTGTAACGAAGTTTCCCATGCTCCTTTGTCCTGTAAGTAAATAGATATTTATGCCAGAACAATAGCTTGAAAAAAAACAACTGATGAGTTTGTTACTTATTCAGGGGAATGACGCCAGGAGAAATAACGAAAATGCAGCAGTGGCAGTGGGTAATCAGACGAGGAGGTGGACGTAATTCAAGAAAGTGAGCGTGGGAGTGATTCTGAACAAGACGTCGTGCCTGTTACTGAAACTGACTATAGAGATTCGTGTGGACATGGAAATGCGGCGTTTTTTATTGGCGCAGATAACGTTACGAAGTGGAGAAAAACTGAATGCTGCAATCAGAGTTAAGTAAGAAGTAAGAATATAGTGAAAGTGTTTCCTCGTCCTAGAAGCTGTGCAGATGACCTGAGTACCGAAATTTCTGCTTTTCATAACATAACAGACACCAGTATGATAGATAATATTGTCACTCTTACGATTTAAATATCTACAACAGAAGTGAATCATCACAGTACTCCCATGATAGAGATGAAAAGGAGACATCACGAACTGAAGTACTTGCTTTACTGGGATGTTTATATCTGAGTGCAATAAAGAAAGGATATCAGGCTAACGCGCACAAGCTATGGAACTCGGACGGAACGGGAATGCAAGTTCTAAGATCATGTTTAAGTTACAAGAAATTTTTGTTTTAACTCCGATGCATGCTATCTGATAAGAAGAACACACGAGCTGAAAGAAGAAAAACAGGCAAACTAGCTGCCATTCTGCCTTTCTTGCAGCCGTTTGCTGTCAGTTGCAGAAATTCGTACAACCTTAGGCGCTGTGTGACTATTGATGAGAAATTGGAGGCTTTCCGTGGGCGCTACAGTTTCATACAGTATATTCCCAATAATCCCACAAAATATGGAATCATGATCTTTTCTACGACCGACTAAAAACATTTTTTACAGGTAACTTGGAAGTACACTATGGAAAACAAGAGGAGGGCCCATATCAGACCTAAGAAAAGTCAAACGACATAGTGATAATCCTGATAGCTGACATCGAAAATAGCAGTAGGAATGTCACATTTGATAACTAGTGCATGGGTAATTCTTTGGCGACATCTCTCCTAAAGAAGGAGCTCACTTGTACTGGCACGCTGAAAAAGTACAATTCGAAAAGCAAAATTCGAAAAGTTGAGTCTTCAATTTTAGGATTTCAGAAGGACGTCACTCTAACATCATATTAACAAAGAAAAACAAATCAGTGATATTGATATCAACGATGGATGAGCTGTTAATGCCGGCCTTTGTGACCGAGCGGTTCTGGGCGCTTCAGTCTGGAAGCGCGCGACTGCTAAGGTCGTAGGTTCGAATCCTGCCTCGGGCATGGATGTGTGTAATGTCCTTAGGTTAGTTAGGTTTAAGCAGTTCTACGTTCTAGGGGACTGATGTCCTCAGATGTTAAGTCCCATGGTGCTCAGAGCCATTTGAACAATTTTATAGGCTGGTAATACTTGAGGATAAAACAAACAAGTCTGAAATAATAATGGACTACAACGTAACGAATGGGGATTTCCAACTGTGGATCAAATATGTAATTCGTACCCTGCCTCACGCATAAGGAGGCGATTGCCAATGTGTGTCTTTTAGTCTCTCGTGAGTAAAGCAGGTGTCAATGGACAAATTTTGGATTCATCATATACAAAAAATACACAGGCATGCAAGAAAATTTTTTGGAAGAATTTAGCAATGGTATTGATGAAGCCCATCCGACTGAAAGATCTATAATAATGTGTCTGCCTTGTGACAAGTCGGCTTTCTTCATTAAATATGGAGAAACCTTGGCTAAGTCATTTTCACAAGTGTGGTTTATGTTCACGAAGCTTAAATTGTAGGGGACTTGTACAAAACAGAATAAGAAAGTAAGTAAACCTCAAATGAAACATTTTGTACTAACTTTTAGTGAAATATTTAAATTTTACCCTAACGAAGATCAAATACAATCACATTCAATAAATACAGAATTAAAATGCTCAGTTACAGTACTCACTCAATGAACGTCATTTTCCAAAATGTTTGAGACTGCATGCGTAAGTTATATACTAGGATAAAAAATACTCCACGCACCTGCTTCTCTATAGAAAACGTGGTACGCCTGCTCCATGGTTAATTAGAGCTGGTATTTTCCATGGAATGCAGCCCAATACAGTATCGAGTTTCTCTGCGGTGCTATTCCCAATATTTCAAAGAACACTTGTTCATGGGTGATATGGTACTGTACGCTGCTGTATAGAAACTGCAAAGATAATAGCTGTCATATTAAGAGCTGACCTGCATGTAAATTAATTGCCTCAGTGTACAGAAAGCTAATTTGTGATGTCTCACTTTAAGTATGTCGCAGTATACATAAATGCTACTGTCATCAGTATGTATAACCAGAGCTTGATTAGTGACATTACGTGCTGGTATGCGTAGCGGTAGCCCTGAGAAAGAAAAAAGACAGTCAGAACCATAGATTTTAGAGATGTATTGTGATATCACTTTCAGTGCAGTTGAATCGATGTAAAACAAATGTTGCATTCACACATTCAAAACACTCAAAAGGCGTTAACGTAACGTTAAATTTCAAAAATATTCTCTGGAGGTCACAGTACGAGAATCTCATTTTTTACAAATCAAGTAACGTGTATAACAGTAACTTGCATCTCTTGAGTAGTGATAATGCTACTGGATTACTATCCAGAGTGTGAAGGGCTACTCAAGAATATCGAAAATATACAACAAAGAAAATATGTGAGCTAATTTTTTCCCACAACTAGGTCTATATCCCGGATATTCAAAATAATAGCCCTTCCCATCACTCCACTCATCCAACCTGCCTACCTTGGAACGACATGTTTCAACTCGATGGCCCTCTTCACCACCTCACACAGATGTGGACTATCATGAGTTGTTAACAGCAACTGGTGGGAGTATAAGTACCCACTGGTCCACCCACCTAGTTAGCTGACAAAACAGTGTTGCTCTTCACCACTGTGAATCACTTGACCACCAAACGGTTAGTGTGTGTTAATGTTGTGAGGCCACCTGACGCAGTGTTCTAAATAATAGGAGAATAGAAAACGAATAGGATGTCAGAAATGTGACACTCGATGATAAGTAGTGGGACCAACTGTGCAGCAAACTAACATACATGGTGGAACAGCTAAAAATGCAAATATTTCTATCGGTGACGAAGAACGTTGAACTGAGCAGCTATACATCAGTATTTAGGTCATTTGCAGATTAACAATGACAGCGTTTCAAGTCATACAGCAAGTTGTCCCTTGCTTTAATCATTAATATTCGTCTGAGCGATGCTAAATATTGTTATTTCTTCGTAAATAAAAGTCTTATCCTCCCAGTAAACTTCAAATAGTGAGCTACACCTTTAATTTTTATACATGAATCTGCTGAATGAATTAACGGACATTTTGCTGTCTACGCCTGCGGTCACTTTAAGACCCAAATTATTGATCAAATCAATTAATTTAATAATAGTGAAAATTAAATTGCTGGTGTACCCATGTACCACCATAATAAAATAAAAAACAGTGAATAATTGAGGAGTATGAATGAGAACAGTGACGTACTTAAGTTTACTAAGAAAAGGCAACTTTTACTAATCCTTTTAAAAGTTCCTTTACAACGAACTGATAAATCTTATACAAAAAGTGACAAAAACAAACTGGAAAAGGGACGGTGTTAGATTAGCAAAGCATTCGTTGGGGTGGAAGCTATACAAAGTCTCCCCTGTATTAATCCCTTTTACAACGCAACCTGATTTTGTTTACATGAATCCACTACGAAGCCCGATTCTATTCAAATGGAATCAACTAAAACCAGGTATCCCACAAACTATGATTCACTTGCGAACAGGCAGCAGCGAATATTTCTTAACAAGCCTACGCCAGTGCAGCAGTATTCTACCCTTTCACCTTTATTCAGACGGCAGCAGTAAAAGGCGCACCGTGTGCGAGGAGTGGCACTGTAATGTTCTGACAGGTCAACGAAGATTGCAAACTACGCGGTGTTGTGTTCTCGTAATCACAACGCGGGAAAATTCCCTATCACAGCCCTGAAATCCCGGCTGATTTCAGTGTGAGGGCTACACGTCTGGTCTGGCCAAACCAGTTTGACTCACAGGTACGACAATGATGGAATTGTTAAACGTCAGGCGGCCCATTCAGGACGAATAAGTTCACCCTCAAGACACGCAATATGTCCAAGATGATATGCAGTTCCACTGCCGGTACAGGTGGAAACTGCTACTGGCTCTTAGTCCACCAGATGTCGCAGACCACAAGTCCCACACACTAGGGAAAGACCCGATGTTTTCCACCAGGAGAGAAGACGAAGAACGCAAAGAATGACTACCATTTGCGACCAAGCCTCGGTACGGGAGCCGAATTAGCAAACACGAGATCGTCTCCACTTTGCACAAATCAATCGAACTATCCTCTGCTCATTAAATCTGCCCTATTGACAGTTCTGTTGGGCTGGTAGGCAATCCAGCCGCAGCACCTGGGTTTCCACGCTGGGGGAGCAAGCCTGTGCTTTGCATATCCTGAGAGGAGGCAACCAGTGACTCCAAATCTCTCATGGATGAAAAAACAAATTTAGAGTAGGGAGACGTCGTTCACAAAGTAAGCATGGTCATGTTTTGGCAAGAAACGTCTACCTAGATGGGACCGCGGTCCCTCATTTACGGAGAGGTTTCACCTTCCTGGGATGACCAGATCCAATTTTTGAAAAAGGCTGTTAAGCCTTCCAGACGCTCGTGACCATGAAGTATATCTTTTTGCATTTCGCTAAAAGAACTTGGCGAATTTTCGGAATCAGAGGAGTTACATGTTGGCTTCCACTAAGCACTTGCCCCAGTCACTCTGTGCATTTTGTCCGAGCTTCCCACATGAGAATGCATGGAGTTTTATGATCTGCCCACCACCTGCGCAGAGACTCGGTTTACAGCAGTCCCTCTTAAATTGCTCCTCCTCT
This sequence comes from Schistocerca serialis cubense, assembly GCF_023864345.2. Taxonomy (NCBI): domain Eukaryota; kingdom Metazoa; phylum Arthropoda; class Insecta; order Orthoptera; family Acrididae; genus Schistocerca; species Schistocerca serialis. The sequence goes on from NC_064643.1 coordinate 586,429,289, forward strand.
CACTTTCCGCCAACTGGTTGCCTTCGTGATCGACTGCCATCTGGCCCAAGTAAAATGTTTTGCAAACCAGCGCCTCCTTGTCCAACCTTAAAAAGAAGGAGAAGAGTGCTACGGCCAGAAGTCCTGCTGGTACAATCCACTGCGTCCTGCTTGCCAAAATCACTCACACAGACTAGTCGCTGCTCTCAGAATTTATGGTCTCCAATCCATCTCTCTCCTTGTTCTCCTTGGCCTCCACTACAGCCTCTCTACTGGTTACACATGCAGTAATAAGAACAATCTGTCCACAGTTTCCTCATATGGAAAATAGTCATAAACAACACATACAAAATGGACTACTGGGGAACACCGATATAGTGACCTAAAATATGAACGTTAATCTGACTGATATTGTGTGTACTGGGAGCTAAACCTTGTGATGATGATGTCGAATTAGGTCTCTGTATAACTGTGTGCATAAGAAAATCCATACAATGCGGCATACCTAGTCTAATAGATTTGAATATAACACAGTGAGAATTCAAAGCACGCAAAACAAATTGTTTGTGAAATCTGACATTTTGTGACCAGAGCCGATGTGAAAAAGGACCAATAACTATGTTTCGAAAGTGCACAGCTCTCGTGCCTGAAGTATCCTGTAAATTAGTGTGTATTGTCTTATTCCACAGCAGTCCTGTGATTAATTACCAAAACACTTAGAACAAGATGTGGGAAATATGCTAAAGAGAACACACACTAAATTTACCATTAACGCATACTGACACATGTTGGTTGGGAAGTGCTAGATGCGTTTTTTAAACTCATTATTCTTAATAGTTAATGATATAAGTCTGCTCGAGACATTGGCTCTTTTTCCTAAGACTTTGTAGGAGTCAGTCCTAATTCAGTAGTAGCCTATATGCACTTGACTGCATTGTTGTGCACAGTGTTCTAGATTGAGATAAAATATGTTTCTCCCAGTTTAATATAACTCCCCTGTATCACTAGAATTTAGAACAGTCCTTTACAAAATGAAACAGGAACAATCCACTCCACAGTTATAAATTATAGCTGAAATGTATATTTAACTAAGCATTCAGTGCTCCCTCGCTAATTTTTACGACTTTGCATCTAGCTGCCACGGTATTGTGGTGATTTTGCCATGAAACTCGCCATAAACTCGTCAGAGTTCACAAATATAGCTTAGGACTGAGGACTCATATTATTGCTGCTACATGTCCAACAATTGATTACGAAGATGTGTCAATACAATGACTGACCAGTAGCTGTGAAGATTGTTCTGTTTATATCTGTGGATATATATATATATATATATATATATATATATATATACAGTCGCCGTCGTGCAAGACAGACAATCTACAAAACAATTGAAGACGTGGAAATGACTACATCTGCTGCTGACAAGAAGAAGAATACTATAAAATCTGTCGCTGCACATTCACTACTAGATGGACCCGCTGTCTTTTGTGGATGTAGACTGAACTTCAGTATTGATCTTAATGATCCATTTTCCCATGGTAATGGCTGGTTAACTGTAGCCATTGTAAGAGGAGGTACAGGAGTACCCAATGTATCAGGACGTGAAAGCTTCGTCGACCGTGATATATATATATATATATATATATATATATATATATATCTGTGTGTGTGTTTGTACATATATACGATATGTATATCTGATGTACGTATTTACATATGTACGAGTTGGTATGCAGACATGTACGTACAGATACATGATGAAGTTTTAAAGGACTGTTGTAAATTTATTTTCGTATTTAATCTCTTTTCAGAGACTGTCTAGCAATTACGTTAAAATACACACACTTTCGACACGTTACCGAGTTTGTGGTACCAGTGCAAGACAACAAGACATGAGAGTGATATCTATTCTTTAAATGGTAATTGGGTGTTAAAATAAATTTACAACAGTCTTCCAAACTGCTACATAAATGAATGATATGCAAGACTATTCGCTGTTAGCCCATAAATACAAGTTGCCATGACCTACAGAATGTATAAGTAGCATGCTTTACTGGTCGCACGGGCGTAACGATGACCTACTCTGTGGCCAAGTTCGTTTAACAGAAAACATATGTTTTCTCATGGTGGAGGTGGAATAAACAAGAATACAATCATTTTGTTTCCCCTGAATGAACATTGTACTCGTATGCTTTACACCTGAAGAGTGGACTGCTTTATCATCGAACGTTGTCTACACATTGCTGTTTCTCTGATGGAGCACATTTACAATTGTATACGTTGCATCACTTAATTTTAGTCCTTCACCCTCCACAATCCCACAAAACAGAAATTTGTTAGAGACCATCCGATTCTGATACTCGATCATTTCATGATGTTTGTGCACTCGACATCCCTATGAAGTCACGACTAGCCTTACACTATTTCAGGCAAAAGTGAGAGGGAACGAGCTGACTGGTATTAAACGACTGCTGCTCCATCGTTTTCAGACTCTTCGTACTTGGAGAACTACAGTGCGAAGAATGGAAGCTGGTATCGCAATGACGCAACAGGGGCACCTTGATGTTCAACATATGCAACCCTCAATGTTAGACATGTACTCAGTACATTTCTGAACTGCAGGAGCTGCACGACTTGGCAGATTAGGGGAATGGTTACTTCAAAATACGATTGTAAATCAAAACATTTCGCAAAGAACGGAAGATAAAGGAAATAAAAAGAAATTGTGAATGTAGACCGTCTCTTTTCAAAACGAAAGACAATAGTAACAGTGCTCTGGCCACTGACAGCTTCAGCCGGCCGAAGTGACCGAGCGGTTCTATTCGCTTCAGTCTGGAACCGCGCGACGGCTACGGTCGCAGGTTCGAAACCTGCCTCGGGCATGGATGCGTGTGATGTCCTTAGGTTAGTTAGGTTTAAGTAGTTCTAAGTTGTAGGGGACTGATGACCTCAGATGTTAAGTCCCATAGTGCTCAGAACCATTTGAACTATTTTTGAACTGACAGCTTCATCATACAGCCACGAGAGGTGATCCATTCTCCCTCTGTTTCTGCTTAGATGTTTTTCCTTTACGGTTACCTCTGTTTTTCAACTTCTTATTTCGGCAGCAACTGACTTCGTCGTCAACTCTTTTTTGTTCTTCCCACTTCGCATTTTCCTGCTTTTCGCAACATGATGTGGAGGCACATGATAATTCATTGTACGACCTCTCCAATCATATTTATTTTGGATATTTGCTATAACGGGTTTCCTTTCTCCGACATGCTTCAGTGATTTTCCTTTGCCCTTTTCGCTGTCGATGCTCACGCGTCTCTGACATGACATTTTGAAAGCAGCTGCTAATGGCGTCTTCCATGCTATAAACTCAGACGCATGTCGACAAGCATTTCCATGTATCAAAGAACATACAGTCAGCTTTCCGTCTGCTAGAGCAGCTTATCTTTACCTGAGATCCCAATGGCATGTCTCAAGTGCACTGCATAAACTCTGAGTTTGGTTGGGCAGTAACATTGCTTCGAGCGAAGATTGGTTAGTGTGGGCCCGCCTTATTACTACTTCCTTCTGTGAACACCCTCTGCTTTCCTTCTTGTTGGATGTGCCGAACTAATTGGAACACATATATATGTCTTGTGATACTGAGATGGATATATGGAAGCGACATCATCCAGGACTTTAGCGAAGTGGTGGTTAGCTTGCACTACTTTTGCGTAATTATCCACTGCTTCGTTTTGTCCGCCCCGATAGCTGAGTGGTCAGCGCGATGGATTGCTGCCCTAAGGGCTCGGGTTCGATTCCAGGCTGGGTCGGGGACTTTCTCTGCTCAGGGCCTTGGTGCTCTGCTGCCTTCATCATCATTTCATCCCCATCCGACGCCCAGGTTCCCCAATGTGGCGTCGAATGTAATAAGACCTGCACCAAGACGGCCGGTCCTGCCCCGCAAGGGGCCTCCCGGCCGATGACGCCAAACGCTCATTTCCATTTAAAACAAACTTCGTTTTCAGATTTATTCACACGAGATACTTTTGAGCTGCACTTCGTTTGAACACAGTTAGTTCTTTGTTCAGCAACACAACTTTGATGGAACACATGGGAATCGATGTCCATCTTCTATACATTCATCCAAGTCTTCAAGGAATTCATGTGGGACAAGTTTTCTTTATGGAATATAACATGACTGAACCGAAATCTCTCATTAAAGAGGTTCTTTCGGAGCATATATGAAGATTTAAATGCAGATCAGAGTATATACACTATGTGATCAAAAGTTTTTGGGCACCCTCAAAACATACGTTTTTCATATTAGGTCCACTGTGTTGACACCTACTGCCAGGTACTCCATGTACTCCATATCGGCGACCACAGTAGTCATTCGACATCGTGAGAGAGCAGAATGGGGCGATTCACGGAACTCACGGACTTCGAACGTGGTCAAGTTACTGGGTATCACTTGCATCATACGTCTGTACGCGAGATTTCTACACTCCTAAACATCCCTAGGTCCGATGTGACAGTGAAGTGGAAACGTGAAGGGACACGTACAGCACAAAAGCGTACAGGCCAACCCAGTCTGCTGGCTGACAGGGACCGCCGACAGTTGAAGAGGGTCATAATGTGTAACAGTCAGACATCTATCCAGACCATTACACAGGAATTCCAGATTGTATCAGGATCCACTGCAAATACGATGACAGTTAGGCGGGAGGTGAGGAAACTTGGATTTCATGGTCGAACGGCTACTCATCAGCCACACAACACGCCGGTGAATTCGAAACGATGCCTCGCTTGGTATAAGGAGCGTAAACAACGGACGATTGAACAGTGGAAAAACGTTCTGTGGAGTGACGAATGACGGTACACAATGTGGCGATCCGATGGCAGGATGTGGGTACAGTGAATGCCTGATGAACGTCATCAGCCAGTGCGTGAAGTGCCAACAGTAAAATTCGGAGACGGTGGTGTTGTGGTGCGGTTGCGTTTATCATGGAGAGGGGCTTGCTCCCCTTGTTGATCGCGTCGCACTTCGGGGATGGCGATTGCATCTTTCAACATGATCGAGCAGCTGTTCATAATGCACGGTCTGTGTTGGAGTGGTCACACGACAATAACATCCCTGTAATGTACTGGCCTGCATGGAGTCCTGACCTGAATCCTACGGTACACCTTTGGGATGTTTTGGAACGACGACTTCGTGCCAGCCCTCACCGACCGACATCGATAGCTCTTCTCAGTGCAGCACTCCGTAAAGAACGGGCTGCCATTCCCCAGGAAACCTTCCAGCAGCTGATTGAACGAATGCCTGCCACAGTGGAAGCAATCATCAAGGCTAACGTTGGGCCAACACCATATTGAATTCCAGCATTACCGATGGACGGCACCACGAACTTGTAAGTCACTCTAAGCCAGGTGCCTGGATACTTTTGATCACATAATATAAATGGTTTTATAATAATTTTTGCTTTCATTACAAGTTCTTCAAATTTATTTTGCAGTCGTCATCTACTAATGTTGTATCATATATGTATCTTTGGTGATAATCAGTTTATATAGTTCATGTAATTCGATAAGTAATACGCGACTGCTACGGTCGAAGGTTCGAATCCTGCTTCGGGCATAGATGTGTGTGATGTCCTTAGGTTAGTTAGGTTTAAGTAGTTCTAAGTTCTAGGGGACTGATGACCACAGAAGTTAAGTCCAATAGTGCTCAGAGCCATTTGAAATCGATAAGTAATACCAAGAAAGATACCAGTTCCTCACGTTACACTAGAAAAAGGTGAAGTAGGAAGAACGCAAGTCCTAAGAACAACTGAAAAGAAAAGAAAAGAAAAGAAAAGAAAAGAAAAGAAAGAAAAAATGGGAAAGTGGAGTTAATGGAAAGGCAACACCACTAATCAGAAACAGGAGTAGAATGGAAGGTCTCTCCTGGGTGTATATGAATCCATCAGTGATAGACAATTCAGAACAGCAGACAATTCTAAATTTTACGTATGATATAAATCAATTATCAAAGATGTAAATTTAATAAAAAAAGTATGTCTTACACAAATAGTTTTTTGGTTTCTTTTTCACAGTTATTCTGAGAAGAACTAAGCGTTAGAGAGTGGAGTTGGTTCGAAATTGGGGTCTCTGAAGTTGAAGCACTAACTTAGGAGAACAACAGCGTGTGCAGTGTGTGAAGAGACTGAATGTGCTCTTGGCATTTGCCTGATTTGGTGAAACACAGGACCGTCCCATGATGACCGAACGGGGATTTGAACCTGCTCCTCGTAGATATCACAAGACGCCACCTGGTTTGGCAATTCTGTTGTGAGTTACACAGGCACTGTCATTTACAAATGTGCTTTTGTTCTATTAGTAAATGGTTAGTAATTTGACGATGCCCATTCAAGTATTTCACATTTAAAGAGACTCAAAGAAACTATTGGCAACTTGTCTATCCTTATTACTGTTTGTTCTTCGCCTTCTCCCTCGCAAGCTCCCCCTCCTCCCTAATTCCAGGTATTGTCAAGATGAAGCAAAGTCTTTTGTGAATAATTTGAGAGGAGCGAAGATAACTAGAAAGTTTCTAGTTTACACAGCTTTTCGTGTAGAGTTGGCTCCAGATTTTCTTGTCTAGTTGTCTGACTCTTGAAGCTGAAATTCTCACATTTTAGGTCCTCACGGTGGAATTCGGTAAATAAATTTGAAGATTTTGTTGCAGAAAGTTTGCTGTTACGTTAATATACAGGGTGGTCCATCGATCGTGATCGGGCCAAATATCTCACGAAATAAGCATCAAACGAAAAACTAAAAAGATCGAAACTTGTCTAGCTTGAAGGGGGAAACCTGATGGCGCTGTGGTTGGCTCGCTAGATGGCGCTGTCATAGGTCAAACGGATATCAACTCCGTTTTTTTAAATAGGAAGCCCCATTTTTAATACATATTCGTGTAATACGTAAAGAAATATGAATGTTTTAGTTAGACCAGTTTTTTCGCTTTGTGATAGATGGCACTGTAATAGTCACAAACATATGGCTGACAATTTTAAATGAACATTTGGTAACAGGTAGGTTTTTTAAATTAAAATACAGAACTTAGGTACGTTTGAACATATGTATTTCGGTTGTTCCAATGTGATACATCTACCTTTGTGAACTTATCATTTCTGAGAACGCATGCTGTTACAGCGTGATTACCTGTAAATACCACATTAATGCAATAAATGCTCAAAATGATGTCCGTCAGCCGGCCGCGGTGGTCTCGCGGTTCTAGGCGCTTCAGTCCGGAACCGCGTGACTGCTACGGTCGCAGGTTCGAATCCTGCCTCTTGCATGGATGTGTCTGATGTTCTTAGGTTAGTTAGGTTTAAGTAGTTCTATGTTCTAGGGTACTGATGACCTAAGATGTTAAGTCCCATAGTGCTCAGAGCCATTTGAACCATTTTTTTGATGTCCTTCCAAATAATTCTTTGTAATTTCAAATGTTTCTAAACAAAGTAATTTTAACTGTACATTTAGAGATAGTACTTATTTATTGTAACATCAAAAAGTATAGTAATTCTTTTTCATAAATTTTATCTTAAAATATAACATATTGTGTATAAAATCATATGAAAGTTTTCAGAAATGCAGCTGAGACCTATCCAAAATTCGAAACGTAATATTGGTATCGACAACTACTGTTGAGAAATAGTAATGCTAGTGGAGGATGTCCCGTTACTCCCTTCACATCTAGTTTGCAGTTTGAGATGCTATCACGTCTAGCTTTAATTTTTCCGTTAGTAGCTTGGGCACCTTTCAAACACAAAGTCAGCTACCCTTTTTACTGTATATCGTGATCTCCGATTGAGATTGGGATTTCTGTGGTTTTTCGGAATTCTTGTCCTCGTGACTAATGACGTATATTTTTAATCTACTATGTCAGTTTCTGTTCCATGAAAATTTTTGTAGGCAACAACCTTCCGGATGGTCAGCCATTAGACAGTGAAAGCGGATGAATAATGGCGTCTTAGCGAACGGAGACAGCAGTGGCCACCAAAGGCTCGACTTGGCAACGCTGCTGCCTTCTAAACCTCTTCGTGCCCTCCGAAGGCGAAGAGCAGAAAACGAACTTAAAACCCTTCTCATTAAAGAGCATCAGCTCGGAACGCAGGGTCGCGGAGGATTCGGTGGCCTGGGAAATCATTAGGAGCCGGAAATGGCAGGTTTTCCTGGAGGAGAGTCTGGGTGTGTGATGGGGGTGGGGAACAGGGGGTGGGGGTGGGGCGGGGGGTTGGGAGGCGGTCGTCGCGTTGGCGACGTCGTCTTAGGCGCCCTCTGCAGCCTCCCCGTTGTGACCGCAGTCTCCCGAAGGCAGTGTTTCACGCAAGCGACGCGTACCAGGCTCAAGAGACTGCGCGCGTCAGATAGGTCTACAGAACTCGAACCACGTGGTGATAGGAGGGGTGGCTTCGTCACTTGATACTGTACATGCACAGCCGGTTTAAGGCACAAACGATTGAAGCAGCCTCGTTGGACGTCAGGTAGAAAGGGGCGCTAGAGTTCAGACCTCTTGTTTTTTGTTGTACAGTGGTCTGGTATGAAACTACGTTCACCATCAACCAGGTCATCAAAGGTCTCCAATTAGTTTTTGTAAGAGCTGCGAATCTAGTTGAAAGTGTTGGCAGGATTTCTGAGATCAGAGGTGGATTTTAACAGTGTGATAACGGATGCAAAAGTTGCTGGCAAGCTTGTACCTCATTCAGTCTTCAAAAAGGAAGGGAAAATTCCTCAGGATGGTGGAGAAGCACTTTACCTACTTTTATAGCGGTTATCCCACTGATGAAGGTGGAGTAGATTGCCTCTCGAAGTTAATTTTTCTCTCTACATTACTATAAATACAGCTATCGGCTGACTAAAATTAGATTTGAACTTATGGACATGGGAGCTTCAGTTCCCTACAGAATATTCGCGATATGTAGAAAGCTACAAAGCTCCCGAGACCGTCTTATGTGATGCTGATGAATGTGACATTAATGGGAAGAAAATAAGCGATGCTATTTTGACCTTAGCGTCTGTTATTCCTGCCTGAAGTTCTCCACAAAGCTCGTCGTCTTCTATTCAAAAAAGAAATTTTTCTGTTATTTTCCGAATACATTCGTAAGCTTACGAGTACCTCTTCCTTTTCCTGCCTGCTGAGCTAGTTTGCAATAAGTTTCCAGAAATGATGGTTTTAGAAACATAGCTTAGTTCTACACTTTCTTATGAAGGAATGTGCAGGTTTCAACAACTGAATGCGATATCTTGAAGTCAAATGATTCAGACTGTATTCTGAAAGATTTTGCTAAGTTAAAGTTTGGAAAGATTTCAGTACTATGTTCTTATCCAAGGGAAAAATTGTCGCTACATAAGATGTACATATTTAGAAATTATTCATGATTTTATTACTAGACTCACATATAGATCTGTTTCCCTTTTCAGTAGCAAACATAAAAAAAATTGACTGACGAAAAAAAAAAATTTCAACATCAAAAAGTAATTAATGTACCGTAATGAAATTTCGTTAGTGCATTTGTCTAGGTAACATACGTATGTGATTAACATTGCACGATTATATGTTAATGCAAGTGCGAGATAAGCCATAGCAAATGCGAAACGCTGGTGCATTAATTACTCGTGTAACCGCCAGAATGGTGAATGCAAGTTTAGAGACATCAATGCATTGTCTTGTACAAGTGC